>NW_015387316.1:509011-599746 GCF_001527695.2 Protobothrops mucrosquamatus
CATTCGAATGGTTCTTCAGGTAAGCCGAAATCTTTGCCATTTCAGCAAGATACGAAACTTTCAATCTCCAGTCTCCCATCGTAGGCAGAATTGGGCTCTTCCAATTTTGGGCTATTAGCAATCGGGCAGCAGATAAACAATAAAGCATCAAATTTATTTCTTTTGCATCTAGATCTTGCACAATACCTAAGAGAAACAATTGTGGAAGAAAAATAATCCTTTTTTTAAAAATCTGCTGTAAGTTCCACCATAATTGTACCCAAAAGGCCTTAATAATCTTACAAGTCCACCACATATGAAAAAAAGTTGCATCTGGATGACCACACCTCCAGCACTTGGATTCATAATTCGGGTATAAATACATGCCAGTTGTCAAGTGCCAAATTTCACGAACGCTTAAACTAATGCTTAAGTTAAATAGGGTCATATGAAGATTTCTAAGAGAAAAATAAACATAGTAGAGAAAGGAAGAGAAAATGAAAATGTCATGGAAAGTATCAGAAGCTCAGTACTCATAAACATAATGCCATTTTGAAGGGCTTAAAGCAACTTTTCATATAGTAATTCAGCTGAATTTTTAACTAGCCAGTTAGTTGACAATTGCTCTTAATAATTAACATCAATTAATTAAATGTTAGGGGGCACGATGGAAAGTACCCATTTTACTAACCTCGAAAGGATGGAAGATTGAGTCAACCTTGAACTGGTGAGAACCAAATTCCTGGCAGTGGGAATGCAGAATTAGCCTGCAATACTACCTTCTAACCACTTTCCTGTCAAATATAGTCATAGAGACTGAACTTTAGCTCAATTTTTCACTGCCACGTTGCTATTTTGTTGTTGTGGAAATGGATGCAAATAGGCCAAACGATTCTCCATGAGCATTTAATTAAAACTGAAGGGCTCCTTGTGATCCAGCATTCCTTTCCTAATAATGCCACGATACGGAAATGTTTATTATTATCTCCTTTATTAGATACGTTCTCACTGGGTTATATGATGTGTCACATTAAATTAGATTCCATTTTGGAAAGTGTTTGGTTTTCAGGTTACTGCCTGGGATTCACTTTCTGCTTTGAATTTAATGAACAAATCAAGTTGCCATGTTGATAACTGAAGGCTTATCACTAACCTTTCTATATTTACCAGAGGTCAGCTTGAATTAGTGTCTCTCTCTTTCTCTGGGCAAGCAGGAGATAGAAAAGATGTTTATAAAAAGGATAAGGTGTAATTAAAGGTTTAGGAATTATACTTGCATTTCTCACATATTCCTATATAGGTTGACTTAAATCTCAGTGGTATATATCTTGCATTTAGAAAGCATTATAGCACTTCTTTCAGAGGACAGAGAAGAGGAAAAAAGAATCTTGAATAGGTAGGCTAGGAATAAGCAATTATCTACAGGACCTTCTACTAGACCGAATGCATAACTCAGGCAGAATAGAATAGAATAGAATAGAATAGAATAGAATAGAATAGAATAGAATAGAATGGAATGGAATGGAATGGAATGGAATGGAATGGAATGGAATAGGAATAGGAATAGGAATAGGAATAGAGCTGGAAGGGACCTTGGAGGTCTTCTAGTCCAGCCCCCTGCTCAATATGTTTATATATTGATAAACAAAGCAGTTAGGGATTTTGTAAAATCTTTCTCGCAATCAATTGCAAAGTTATTTTAAATTTAGAGGAGATGATATAGAGATAGGTAGAAGATAGAGAGATAGAGATAGAAGGCAGAGAAATAAATAGAAATGAGAGAGATAAAGATGATGAGAGAGAGATGAGAGAGGGAGAGGGAGAAGGAGAGGGAGAGAGGGTGAGCACAACATGGGAGAAAGAACCCTAACCTCACAGGGTGACTCAGTTTATCCTGAGTACTGAACCTTGCAGAATGAGACTGTAGAGAATAGACTTAACAATTTAAATGGAAAGAAAGAAAAAGGAGGGCAGGAATCTAAGGAAATACAAGTCTTACAGAAAGTTGTATTTTCTTTACATTCCTAAAACTGGGTATCTCAGGATTTCATTTTGTGGCTTTTAATATCTGACTGGCCAACTCAAAATGTTGGGCTTTTTTAAACTTATTTTTATTTTATTCCAAAAAAGATAAAATACAAAACTCCCAACATTTTTAATAGACACAAACAACAACAACAACAACAAAAACCCACAAAACAAAGACATTAAACAAGTGTATTAAAAAAAAAACACTAACACATATAGACATATTATTTGCCCTAATTGAATACTGATAAATATATTACAACAATATTAGTTTTCCATCCCCCTGCAAAACAGGACCCCAATTTTTTTAAACTACTAATTCTATTTGCAGATTATTAACCTGTCATCCATCTACTATATTAATGACCAAAAAGTTAACAAGTGGAAAAATAATAAAAAAGGCAAGAATGAAATTTCAAAACCCTGTGTTAACAAACTGTTATTGTAATCAAGTCATAGAAAATTTACTATGGCTTCTTATCAATCCCAAATCATCCCAACGGTTAAAATGGATTCATCCTAGATCAAATATCCATGAGTGTTTCTTAATATCACCTCTTATCTAATGCTATTTTCAATGTGAAGTTTTGCTTGGCCAACCAGGATTCTTATTTTATTATTGTTTTTATCCCACCTTTAGATTGGATTTTTTAACTCTTACCTTTATTACTTTTATAAGCAACTTAAGGTAGTGAACATAAATAATACTCTTTCCTCCTCCTATTTTCAACACAACAACCCTGTGCACTGGTTTGGGCTAAGAGAGTGACTGGCCCAAAGTCAACCAGCTGACTTTCATGCCTAAAGTGGGACTAGAACTCACAGTCTCCCAGTTTCTAAGCCAGCATCTTAGCCATTGCACCAAACTGGCTCTCTTATGTTATAATGATCCATGTTAGTGTCTGAAGTTCCTCTTTCTACGAAGGGGTGGGGAAGAGTCAGAGATTCACCAACGCAGCTCTTTATGGGTCAGTTCAAAGTGCAGTTTATCAGTTGCTAACTAGTGACAGTTCCTGACAGCACACGTCTGACTTTCACAGAAGCTAAACAAGGAGGAAGTTGTATTTAATGGGAGGGTACCATTATTTGACAGTAGAAACCTCATTCATAGTAAAACATCTACAGTTATGTCTTTAGTGGCTGAAAAATGCAATGCCACTGAAAGATTCCCAGGACTATAATGGTACACCATAACCAATCTCTCTTTTTTTTTAAAATAAACTTTATTGGTTTTTAAAACATAAATCACATAATAGTTAATTAACAGTGTGTTTGCCTGGCTTACATTTACAAAGGAAAATCATCAACAATTAATATCTATAATCCATAATCCACGTATTCACACAAATGTTTCTTTTTTCTTTTTTCCATATATATTCTCTCTGATAGTTCCCGTCATCAATATTCTTAATTTTCACTTTAATATTTAAATATTTTCCCTTTAATCAGTATCATGCTTAACTTTGCTGGTATTAGGGGAGCTAAAAAGGGTTAGATCTGGTTAGTTTTGGGATGGGAAATTAGGAAATACCAGGCTTATAGGTTAAGGGTGCATGCCCATTTTGGTAGTAAGTCATGATAGTTGTTCAGAGAAGTGCCCCCTTTCGCCATTGCAGTTGTTAAACAGAGCAGGGGGTGCCTCAAGGGTGAGGGGATCCTTGGGAGGTCTAGCACAGGCTCAGCCTGCACTCCATCACTTCCCTAGCCGGGGCCAAATGGGGTGAGATGGGAGGGGGAAGATAGGTGAGGAGGGGTGCCAGAGCATCCTTGCAGTCAGGCATAAGGTCCAGCAGATTGCCAAGCACCCAAATTTTGTTCATGTGACATATGAGCTGCTACAGCAGCCATAAAATTGGGCAGGAGTCATAAGTCCCTTTCTTCAGCTCAGTCATAATTTTGAACAATCACTGAATGAACAGTCATAAGTTGAGAACTACCTGTGCTGCCTGCTCACACACCCATATTGAGTAATACAAGCCTAAATTTGTAATCTCCAGAAGTTGCTAGAGTCCGTACATGCCCCAATGAGTCTGAATGATGGCTCCAGGGAGTTAAGAGAAGGGAACAGTCTCTGTTCAGCCAAGCCCACCCACCCCCAAAGTCTAACTTCAATCACTAGGCAAGTCCAAGGGAAAGTGAAAAGTAGCTCCCCTAACGAGATCAGGTAAATCCACAATCCAGAGTAAATCCACAAGGCAAGGCATGAAAGTCAAGGCACGGTCGAAGGTTTGAGATTGCAAGTTCAAGGCAAGAATCCAGAAAACACACAGAAGGGCAACCGAACACATTGTTCCAGCATTGTTTCCCTTTTTTGGCCAGTTTAAATAGCCAGTGCTGTTGCTACCCATTGCAAGGAGTGAGGCTGCTGCCTTGTAAGTAGTTGGGCAGACCGGCGTTGCTCCTGTCTCTTCTTGGCCCTGCATGTTCATAGATTGGGAAGAGAGGGTGGCTCCTCCTCCTTATCTGTGCTGGCCACTGGCAGCTGTGCTTGCACCCTGCCCAAAGCCTCAGGGCTAACCTGTTGCAGCTACATCTCTATCAGCCTGCACTCAGAGGGCAGCTCATCCCGTCACTCCAGTTGCGACTGTTCCATTGATCTGGAACCTGTTGCTTCCTGATCAGAGCCTCCAGTCACCCCCGGACTTCCTGCCATATCTTCCCCTGAGGAGTCAGGGACCGGCTCATCTTCCTTCTCTGAACTACTGTAGCATCTGAGGAGGCATCCAGAGAAGATGCATCCAGAGAGACCATCATTCTACCTGTTTTTTCTATGTTTACATTCTTGCAATGACCCTAAGTTTAGGACAGAGAATCTGTATTCAAAGTCAGTTTTAGTTCCAAAACATGGGATCATTAAACTTTGTAATTGTAATTTCCTACCATTTTTATTCCCTTGTAAAAGACTTTTGTTTTTTTACCTCTTTCTCAGATGCCTTCAAATTTCCCTAGTTTGTCTTTCAGTTCATATTTTTTATTTATTGGTGCATTGGTGAGGTTATTTTCTACTTAATATTTCTCCATTATGGATCCCTATCTGCAAAATTTTCCTAGAGGAAATGTCTTCTTTGAGAAAAAAAATAAGTGGGTGGGCTCATTGCTTGGGAAAGATGGGTGGGATATTGACAAATGACAAGGAGTGGACAGTACTCACCTATCATCAACTTCTACTCCTCCCCCCCAATAAAACCCCCAAAACCTATTTAAACAAATCTAAGCAGAGTAATTGATAAAATGAGGGCATAGTGATGTAAAGTGATAGTTAAGGAGCATCTGATTACCATGAGTAAATTTAAATATCTAAAACTAAACCAGTTATGTGCAAACATCTTGAAGGGATTCATAGATTTCTGTCTTGATCTCTGAGAAATTATGGAAGATGGGCATGGTGCCAGATGCTAAAGTGTCATGCTAAATCAACCTGATCACTTTTTTAAAATAAAGTGGTCAGTTTAGTTAAGCATAAAGATGATTGACAAATTATTTTATGAGAATCTGGTAGCAATGACAGAAAAATGTAGGCTGGACTATGTTACCATCCTATGGCTATAGAGGATACCCAACAAATATACATCTATGGCTTTGTGTAAAGCTGGTAGAAAGAGGCAAGTGCCATATCTGTAATGGTATGTGAGAATGACTTTGGGGGGTGGGATAAGAGCCACAACCTGGGAACAATTAGCTCACAAAAGGAATATAGGAGTGGCGAACATTTCAGAAGGTGACAGGGGTGAAATGTACTTTCAGACTTGCAAGATTCTGTTAATGTAATCTTACAATAAATGTAACAATAAAGTAGAAATAGTCCATCTAATCTAATAGTCCATGCTTCCCGTCTGGTCTACCTCACAAGGAACATTAAAAAAAGAAAAGAAGACTTTGGCTGCTCAAGAGCAAGCTATTCAAATTAAAGCAATCAAAGTCTGAATTGAAAAATTGTCAAAGTGCAGATTGTCCAAAAAAGCTGAAGAAACAATAGATTATATACAGCTCATTCAAGAAGATTGTACAAACTAATTATAAACAAAAATGTAATGGTCTCCAAAATAATTCACTGGAACATCGATGAAAAATATCAAATGCCAGTAATAAAAAAATGGTGGGAATATAAGAGTTGAAGTAGTTGAAAATAAGTAGGTTAAAATGTTGTGGGATTTCTGAATGGAAAACAGGTAAAGTCTTGGCTCATAACACATCAGATTTAAATTGTGGTTGAAAAGATCAAAGTGTGGATAATTGTGTCAATACACAGGGACAGTAGAATACAAAACAAAAAATTGGAGAAGATCACAATGACAAAATTTCCATCTATCAATTATAGAACTGCTTGGATCTGAACATATACTATGCTGATATATTAGGATATTTTAGGTTCTTGGTTCTTGTGTGAAGACCAAGACCAGCTAAAGAACTGGCAGCTGTGATTTCACTTTGTTATGTTATAACCGGCTTAACCTAGGCTCTTAACAAGAACTCAGTAGGTGGATAAAAATGCCAAATCCAGTCTCAACATCTATCTGATTGTGTGAGCAACAATAATCTGTAAGAATCAGCAACTATGCAATGTAATCCAGGCATATAAAGCCTCATTCAATTGGGGCCAAGAATGGGGCCAAGAATTTATTTCAGCCAGTAGAATGACCAAGCCATGACTTCTCTGGCTTTAGGACACTGAAGAATCAGGGGTCAATTGGAAATTAAATCTGAACAAAATTCAATAGATCCTCAATGGATCAGCACCTACTGGAATGTAATATAGTTTGAAAATGAGACTCTGTATGCAGTGTCTCATTCTCCATTCATAAAATAAGTTTTGTTTTATGAGTTGTAGCTTTGAAATAAATATTTTGAGAGATAAGTAATAATAATAGTCAAATATTATTTAAATGTAATGCTTGTACATTTATTTTTAAATACCTTAAAAATAGGGGGAAATTGTCTTATTAATGAGTGCATTCGAAAGCAAAACAAACTGGGAACAGATACTTTTGTTTGTCTCTGCTACTAATGTGATGTATTCGTCTAGGAATAGGAGCTATTCAATTCAAAACTATTTAGTTTCACATCTCAGTGGTGCAATACAATTCCACAAACTGCTAGCATACAGAGGGAGCAAAAGGCCAGCCAATTCCAAAGTAAAATTAGAGCAGATCCCCCAGTTTAAATTCAATCCACACTGTGAAAATTTCCACCATTTATTAAAATATTTTTCAGCCAATTTGAGTAATTAGACTTATTATGCCTAATGGCTTAATTAGCATAAACACAGCTAATGTAATCTCATAATTGAGCACTGCAATTACAATATGGAATGATTATGAAAATTATTGGGGGAGTTGGGGGTGGGTAACATGATTATTGTCTCATCTGCTTCCCCCAATCCTGTCAATACAGTTGATAATTTCCACTATACATTAAAATATTTCGTGTTCAAATGTATCAATTTCAACTAGTGCTATGCCGAAATGTTATTTTTCATTTTGATTTTAACCATTCTCATTCATGGTGATAGAAAAGACCAAACCATTGGTGAGATTCTTATGAGAGGGTTGTAGAGTGCTTGCCCTTATCACATTGAGGCATGTCCTTAATTATTCTACCCTTGATTGTACAATCACATCTATGGTAGTCAACAATCTTCCTAACTTCTCACATTTCATACAATCAAGAGTATTGAAAGGGATCTTGCAGATCATCTGACCTATTGCTCTGAACTTAGCAGAATTTACTACTATAGCATGGGTGCCAAACTCGATAGTGTCACATGGCGTATCATAACATATTGTGATGTTTTTTGCCTTTGCGGGTTTCTGTTTAAACGCTTCCTGTGAAGGAGAGTCAACCACTTCCCAAGGCAGTCTGTTCCAATATTGAACAGCTCTTATCATTAAGATTTTTTTTCTTGATGTCTAATTAAAATCTATTTCCTTGTAATTTAAATCCATTGGTTTTTTTTCTTTATTTCATAAACCAAACCTGATCAATTCTACTCCATCTTCTACATGACAGACCTTCTAATACTTGAAGACAGCTATGTCTCCCCATGGTTGTTTCCCCATGCTAAATGTGCTCAGTTCCTTCAAACATTCCTCATAGTTTTCATTCTGTTTTCCTTATCCTCTTGATTGTTGTCCTCTATGCAATGTTCCAATTTCTCAGTACATTGGGCACCATACCAAAAACTATTGGATAGCATTTAGAAAATGGGCACGTTGACAAAATTTCTATCTGTCATTACAAAAGGCCACAACTGCTTGGATCATACATACATTACGCTGATATATATTAAGATTCTCAGCTGTGACTTCAAATTGTTGTGAAAAGATATTGTGTGACCAACCATAATAATTTATTACATTTATAGGCTACTAGATCATTAGTAACTCTGGACAGTTTACAATTATTACAAATAGTTAAAAATGAAGAACAATACAAAAACAGCTGAAGGGGAGAAAAAACAAGAGGAAAGAAAACAAACCTGGAAGGGAAAAAAAGAAAGGCAAGGAGTATCAATTGTCCTCACCAAAGGCCTACATGAAGAGACAGGTTTTTAGGATCCTTCAAGATACCAGTAGGATGGGAGATGTTCAAATCTTGAAGGAGATTTTATACACTCTGTATAAAAGTAAATTGACCTAGGAAAACATTTTTAAATTAGAACAATTTGATCTCTGCATCTTCAGATTACAGGTAGTCATCAACTTACACAATTGGGACCAGAACCGTTTTTTCCATGGTTGTTAACCAATTCATCACAGTTGTTAAGTGAATTATGTAACTGTTAAGCAAATCCAGCTTCCCCCATTAACTTTGCTTGTTGAAAGCCAACTGGGAAGGTAGCAAATACCAATCACCTAATCCTGGAATACTGCAACTTTTGTAAATAGATGCTAGTTNCTCGCCTACATCGTCCATATAGGACGACTCGGGAACTCAACTCCTACCCCGGGCAGCTCACCTATCCCCTTATGCCCAGGGGAAAGGTATCAAGCCGTTTGACAGCTGATGCTGGCTGTCAAACCGGCTTTTACGCAAAACAGGCGGGAGGCAGCAAACAGCTGCGACCAGCGAAATCGCCTGCCACCGGAAGTCCCTCGATAGTTAAGGAGCATCTGATTACCATGAGTAAATTTAAATATCTAAAACTAAACCAGTTATGTGCAAACGTCTTGAAGGAATTCATAGATTTCTGTCTTGATCTCTGAGAAATTATGGAAGATGGGCATGGTGCCAGATGCTAAAGTGTCATGCTAAATCAACCTGATCACTTTTTTAAAATAAAGTGGTCAGTTTAGTTAAGCATAAAAATGATTGACAAAGTATTTTATGAGAATCTGGTAGCAATGACAGAAAAATGTAGGCTGGACTATGTTACCATCCTATGGATATAGAGGATACCCAACAAATATACATCTATGGCTTTGTATAAAGCTGGTAGAAAGAGGCAAGTGCCATATCTGTAATGGTATGTGAGAATGACTTTGGGGGTGGGATAAGAGCCACAACCTGGGAACAATTAGCTCACAAAAGGAATATAGGAGTGGCGAACATTTCAGAAGGTGACAGGGGTGAAATGTACTTTCAAACTTGCAAGATTCTGTTAATGTAATCTTACAATAAATGTAACAATAAAGTAGAAATAGTCCATCTAATCTAATAGTCCATGCTTTCCGTCTGGTCTACCTCACAAGGAACATTAAAAAAAGAAAAGAAGACTTTGGCTGCTCAAGAGCAAGCTATTCAAATTAAAGCAATCAAAGTCTGAATTGAAAAATTGTCAAAGTGCAGATTGTCCAAAAAAGCTGAAGAAACAATAGTTTATATACAGCTCATTCAAGAAGATTGTACAAACTGATTATAAACAAAAATGTAATGGTCTCCAAAATAATTCACTGGAACATCGATGAAAAATATCAAATGCCAGTAATAAAAAAATGGTGGGAACATAAGAGTTGAAGTAGTTGAATATAAGTAGGTTAAAATGTTGTAGGATTTCTGAATGGAAAACTGGTAAAGTCTTGGCTCATAACACATCAGATTTAAATTGTGGTTGAAAAGATCAAAGTGTGGATAATTGTGTCAATACACAGGGACAGTAGAATACAAAACAAAAAATTGGAGAAGATCACAATGACAAAATTTCCATCTATCAGTTATAGAAGAGTACACTGCTTAGATCTGAACATATACTATGCTGATATATTAGGATATCTTAGGTTCTTGGTTCTTGTGTGAAGACCAAGACCAGCTAAAGAACTGGCAGCTGTGATTTCACTTTGTTATGTTATAACCTGCTTAACCTAGGTTCTTAACAAGAACTCAGTAGGTGGATAAAAATGCCAAATCCAGGCTCAACATCTATCTGATTGTGTGAGAAACAATAATCTGTAAGAATCAGCAACTATGCAATGTAATCCAGGCATATAAAGCCTCATTCAATTGGGGCCAAGAATGGGGCCAAGAATTTATTTCAGCCAGTAGGATGACCAAGCCATGACTTCTCTGGCTTTAGGACACTAAAGAATCAGGGGTCAATTGGAAATTAAATTTGAACAAAATTCAATAGATCCTCAATGGATCAGCACCTACTGGAATGTAATATAGTTTGAAAATGAGACTCTATATGCAGTGTCTCATTCTCCATTCATAAAATAAGTTTTGTTTTATGAGTTGTAGCTTTGAAATAAATATTTTGAGAGATAAGTAATAATAATTGTCAAATATTATTTAAATGTAATGCTTGTACATTTATTTTTAAATACCTTAAAAATAGGGGGAAATTGTCTTATTAATGAGTGCATTCGAAAGCAAAACAAACTGGGAACAGATACTTTTGTTTGTCTCTGCTACTAATGTGATGTATTCTTCTAGGAATAGGAGCTATTCAATTCAAAACTATTTAGTTTCACATCTCAGTGGTGCAATACAATTCCACAAACTGCTAGCATACAGAGGGAGCAAAAGGCCAGCCAATTCCAAAGTAAAATTAGAGCAGATCCCCCAGTTTAAATTCAATCCACACTGTGAAAATTTCCACCATTTATTAAAATATTTTTCAGCCAATTTGAGTAATTAGACTTATTATGCCTAATGGCTTAATTAGCATAAACACAGCTAATGTAATCTCATAATTGAGCACTGCAATTACAATATGGAATGATTATGAAAATTATTGGGGGAGTTGGGGGTGGGTAACATGATTATTGTCTCATCTGGCCCCAATCCTGTCAATACAGTTGATAATTTCCACTATACATTAAAATATTTTGTGTTCAAATGTATCAATTTCAACTAGTGCTATGCCAAAATGTTATTTTGCATTTTGATTTTAACCATTCTCATTCATGGTGATAGAAAAGACCAAACCATTGGTGAGATCCCTATGAGAGGGTTGTAGAGTGCTTGCCCTTATCACATTGAGGCATGTCCTTAATTATTCTACCCTTGATTGTACAATCACATCTATGGTAGTCAACAATCTTCCTAACTTCTCACATTTCATACAATCAAGAGTATTGAAAGGGATCTTGCAGATCATGTGACCTATTGCTCTGAACTTAGCAGAATTTACTACTATAGCATGGGTGCCAAACTTGATAGCTTCACATGGCGTATCATAACATATTGTGATGTTTTTTGCCTTTGCGGGATTCTGTTTAAACGCTTCCTGTGAAGGAGAATCAACCACTTCACAAGGCAGTCTGTTCCAATATTGAACAGCTCTTATCATTAAGATTTTTTTTCTTGATGTCTAATTAAAATCTATTTCCTTGTAATTTAAATCCATTGGGTTTTTTTCTTTATTTCATAAACCAAACCTGATCAATTCTACTCCATCTTCTACATGACAGACCTTAATAATAATAATAATAATAATAATAATAATAATAATAATAATAATAATAATAATAATAATAATAATAATAATAATAATAATAATAATAATAGTAAAGTTGGAAGGGACCTTGAAGGTCATCTAGTCCAACCCCCTGCTCAGGCAGGAAACCCTATACCATTTCGGACAAATGGCTGTCCAGTCTCTTCTTAAAANTCAACTTACACAATTGGGACCAGAACCGTTTTTTCCATGGTTGTTAACCAATTCATCACAGTTGTTAAGTGAATTATGTAACTGTTAAGCAAATCCAGCTTCCCCCATTAACTTTGCTTGTTGAAAGCCAACTGGGAAGGTAGCAAATACCAATCACCTAATCCTGGAATACTGCAACTTTTGTAAATAGATGCTAGTTGTGAAGCACCCAAATTTTTATTGTGTGACTGTTTGGATGCAGTTACAGTTGTAAGTGTAAGAACAGGTTTTAAGTAACTTTTTTTTCAGCATTGCTGTAGCTTCAAACAGTCACTAAATGAATGGTTCTATGTCAAGGACTACTATAGTTCAAACTCTACTTCAACCTGGGCTCTTTCCAAAGATCCAACAAGCAATGTACATTGAGTCTTCAAAGCAGCATAGTACATTTCAGAGTACAAAGCAGATGTATAGGTCAATAAAATTGATTTGGTGTGACTTGGATGGCTTGCTTCTGCCTTTTCTTTGCCTGTGCCCCTGCTGGTTTCCTCTTGTACAGCTGTAACTCCATTGAGTGCAAACATTGTGGCCACAGCTGCATTGTAGTTGGTTACGAAAGCAGTGGCATAAGAAAGAATCTGTGCCTACTGAGGCAAATACAATTTCTAGCACTGACTCGCCTGCCTGGGTCTCCAGCAGACTTTATCCCTGTAAACACTTTTCCACCTCCCAATTCCTTTCTACAATGCCAGGACACAACTTAGCTTATGAACATCCTTCCTTCTTTCCAATCCTCTCTCATAGAACCAGATTCCACACCCCCAGCCTAAGGCGAATCTGTGCACCAGAACATCCAAGAAACAGGCACAGGTCTTCCAAACACCAGATCTATTTTATTTATTTAAGAAAATTAAATGGCCACCCAACTTCAGAGTTATGTTACCTGGATTCACCAAAATCACTCCCCATTTTAAAAAAACTTTCAAGTGTTGGATATTGCTAAGAAATTGGATGCTGCATCAATAATTCTTCTACCTAAAAGATTAATATCCAAGTGAAGTTAAATGACCAATTACACAAATCTTGGAATCTGGGACTTATATTGAACCATATGTGACTTGAGTCTGAAATCAAACTTGGAAAATTATCTGAGACTGATTGTGTTAGCAGATTTTGAATTGCCTGGATACTAACATCAGGTGATGGTTGTGTTTATCTTCCATCCTAAACAAAAACCACTAAGTCTTTTGTGTAGACTGCAGTAGCTATATTACTGTACAAAAAAGAGCTTACATCAGGAAAGTGTTCATCTTAAAAGCCTACACTGGAAAAATTAGTATTAGAAGGAATGATTGTGGAGGAAATTTGCATTTAAAATAAGTTCCTAGGCATTTTACATTAAAAGCTACATAAATCAGGGGACTGTGTGTCCAAAGCAATTTACAAATATAAATGAATACAGATTGTTCCTGTGGATTAAAAGGAAGAAAAAAAAAACATGAAAAATCCCAGTGGAATGAATTATTTCCCTTCTAATACAAGCATGAAACAGGTCTAGGTTTTTACAGGCTTGCATATACAGTATCTTGTGTTGAAACCTTTTTCTGAAAATAGATATATAAGACTAGGGCGTCATCATACCTTTGGCCAACTAAAGAAGAATTCTGGCTTCAATTTCATGCCATTTCTGGATTCTCCTCTAGCTCTCATTATAGTTTGTCATATTTCCAACAAAAAAACACACTCCTGTCTTCCTGAACAGCCTACTCATATCTTCCTACCTTCCAGAATGGTACATTACGTTGTACATCTATACTCACAATCTGAGATCACTGTTCCATCTTCTTGAATGATTTTTTTTAAACTGATAAACTCACTTTATATTGAGATAAGGGTTTTATCACTCCTTGCTGCTCATTAAAGTGCCCTTTTGCAATGCATACCTCATGTGTTGTTCACTCTCTCAGTAGAATTTCTCTGGTAACTTTCAGTTTTCAATCTGCACACAAAGACCTTATAGTTTTTTTCTCTGGTGTCGTATAGATTGGGGTGATGCCACTCTGCGTACCATTAGTCACGGTCAGGAGAAAATAACCTAATATTAAACTGATCTGTAACAGTCTATACAGTCTATGGAGATTCTCAGTCATCCAGGTTACAGTTATCCCAGTGGTGCTTTTTCATGAGGCAACTGGACTTTCTTGTTTTTGTTGTTTTACTTCTCATCGAATAAGCTTCTTCAGCTCTGACTGGATGGTTGGGAATGGAAGGATTTATAGTCCTTGCAGACAGCTTGTCATCTACCATATAGTCTACAACAATACATAGATATTGATCTCTCCTCCTGCCTCAAATTAAGAAGCATTCAGCCCATCCAGGCATAAAAAATATTAAAAAAATTACTTTTGATTGTGCTGAACCTATGGCCCACATTTTAAATATTGTAGTTGTAGAATATTTTTTTCTAAATTCTTGCAGTAAAACTGGCTTAGCAGAAGCAGTGCCTTTGAATCATGGCCTGCAAGGCTTCGACATTTACTATTGGTTGGCAAGAAGGCTGACAATTACACTGAGGAATGGTGATTCCTGTGCTTGGGAAGTTTGAAATCAATGTCCATAACACTTAACTGTAGCAGATACAAATGTAAATAATCAACTGCTACCTAACACAAAATATTGCAAATGTAAAGCATGGTTTCTCTTGTGTGAGGTTTGCACAGTCTTAGAAGTGTTTCCAATTTAATCTTAGTATACAATACAGATTTCTTACTATCTGTGCTGTATCAAATGTCTCAAAAACCGCTATAAAGTACAAGCCATCCAAGAGGGAAGCTAGCAGTTAGTTCACACATTGCATTAAGATACTAAGTGGTTTGTTTCTTTTGGATTGCTTAAATAATTTGTTTTCTTTTGGATTAAACACCAAGTCATTAGATTAAACACCAAGTCATTGTTTCTAAATGGCTTAGGCTTACATGTGAAACAAAATATTATGATTGGGTTAAAAAGCCATAGTAACAGCAAACCATTGTTTAGTATGATGTTTGAATCCAGGTAACTTTCTCTCTCTTATTCAATGCAGCATTTTTTTAAAGAAGGGAAACTAACATAATATAGGAAAAGGACTTAATAAGGAAAAGGGGGATATTTGCAGTGCTGATGTGCCGTTGAGTAGACTACCTTCCCCCAAACTTCAGTTAGAGACAAGCAAGAAAAATAATCTCTGCTTGGAAATAAAACAATTGAGCCAACACATATTTTGATTGGATATGTTGAGGCAGTGTTTTTCAAACTTGGCAACTTTAAGATGTGAGAACTTAAATTTCCAGAATTCCCAAGCCATAATGGAGAAGTGTGGGAGTTGAAGTCCATCTTAAAATTTGCCAGTTTAGAATAGAATAGAATAACAGAGTTGGAAGGGACCTTGGAGGTCTTCTAGTCCAACCCACTCCTCAGGCAGGAAACCCTATACCAGGGGTCTTCAAACCTGGCCCTTTTATGATTTATGGACTTCAACCCAGAATTCCTCAGCCAGGCATGCTGGCTGAGGAATTCTGGGAGTTGAAGTCCACAAGTCATAAAAGGGCCAAGTTTGAAGACCTCTGCCCTATACCATTTCAGACAAAAGGTTGTCCAATCTCTCCTTAAAAACTTCCAGTGTTGGAGAACTCACAACTTCTGGACGCAGGTTATTCCATTGATTAATTAATGTCAGGAAATTTCTCCTTAGTTCTAGGTTGCTTCTCTCCTTGATTGGTTTCCATCCGTTGCTTCTTGTCCTACCTTCAGGTGCTTTGGAGAATAGCTTGCCTTGTGGAAACCCCTGAGATATTGGTATACCGCTTCATTAAACTAGACATACCCAATTCCAGCAACCTTTCTTTATATGTTTTAGCTTCCAGTCCCCTGATCATCTTTGAAAAACACTGTGCCAAATATGAATGCCAGATATGTTGGCATTCAATTCACTTGGCATCGAGAGATGCAGTTGTAAATGTGTAGCAGTTTGAACACATCTGGAAGATGCTAAATTGGACAAAGTTGCAACATGGCTATCCTTTTAGAATAGAGTGCCTTCATGTATTATCTTGCATGTTCTTTCTTGAAATATAATAATAATCTTGCCTTGTGCTGGCTGCAGGGTGAAACCAAGATTCTAAAGCTGAAGAACCTTCGACCTCAGGACTACGCCAATTACAGCTGCATTGCATCAGTCAGGAACGTCTGCAATATTTCTGACAAAATGGTGTCATTCCGTCTTTCCAACAAAACAGGTATTTTGGACCTTTTTTCCTCTCCTGTGCATTGAACCTTTTTTGGGAGGAGGGTGGTGTAAAATAATTAATAAATGATGCTGATGTATCTCTATTGCATTTCCATGCTACAGACTGGTTCTTATTGAATCATCTGTATTGCATATACAATAACAGTAATACTATTATAATAGTAATGTGTCAGGGACTGGAGCCCTGACTATGCTAACAGCTGTTGATTCTGACATCTTCCTCGGTTGCTGTGTATTTTATGTTTTCTACTTATGATTAGAAATTGTTTTTAATTTATTTTAAGACTGTTCCCTTCCCAGAATCACTATTTGAAATGAGCATCCATACAAACTGAATAAGTAAATATAATACTGTGCACTTTAATAAACTTCTGAAGTTTGTTATTATTGTAAGATACCTTAACTAATATTTTTCCCCTGCTACTTTTTCTACTGCTACCTATTCATTCTCTATCTCAGTGTTCCTCAACCTTGGCAACTTTAAGTTGTGTGGACTTCAGTTCCCAGAATTATCCAGCCAGTATGCTGTATCTATCATCCATTCATCCATACATGACTTTTTTTCACATTTCCTTTCAGAGGATGGAGCCATTACAACTGTCTCGGTATGCGATCAGGGTTATAGTTAGGTGTCTTTTTCAAACATGATTTCAGGACAGATATTAAGATTGTTTACAAATGCCTGAGATGGGATAGGATCGGATGGGATCAGATCAGAAGGAGATTTAGGATGACCAAGAAGGCTGGATTAGAACTACGAGCCCAGTCCAGTTGAAAGTTGGGGGAATGTTGAAGAAGAACATTCTGCAAGATGAATGTTGTGTTTCATTCAATGAAACAACAAAAGGGAGTTTATATAATGTCCCTCTCTATGGAACATCACTCTTGTGTTAAATTGTCCTTGCCATAAGAAGCTACATGCACTGACATAACTCTAAGCCCTGATGGTGCAGTGGTTAGAGTGCAATATTGCAAGCTAATTCTGCCCACGGTCTGGAGTTCAATCCTGAGTGAGATTGAGGTTAACTTAACTTTCCATTCTTCCAAGATCGACAAAATAAGGACCCAGGTTCTTGGGGGCAATTTGGTGACATTGCAAACTGCTCAGAGAGTGCTATACAACCCTATGGAGTGGTATAAAATCTAAGTGATACTGCTATTTTTCCCTTCGTGCTTCAATTGATACCAGAACTGTCAGTGCTCCATTGTTGAAGATTTTCAAGAAAAGATTAGGCAACCACTTCTCCAATATGATATAAGGATTTCTGTTTGGGGCAGGGAGTTGGATTATAAGACCTTCAAGGTCACTTTCAGCCCTTTGGGATAGTCTTTCCTTTCCTTTCCTTTCCTTTCCTTTCCTTTCCTTTCCTTTCCTTTTTTTGTGTGTGTGGGAGGCAGCAAACTGTTTTGGTGAAGCTGGAGATAACAGGATTTATTTATTACAGGGCAGAAAAATAATTTATCTTCTTGCTTAGTATTAAGTTTATCATTCCATTTTCACCTGAAAATTAATCTGTAAAAATTTGATTAAATAATTGCTTTATATGGTATGTACCAACCAAAAATGAAATTTAATTACATTTCTCTCAGAGGAAGAGTATGTATTCAAGAAGTACCAAACAAGAGTGCACTTTTGCTAGAAATAATGATAGAATCTCCCTGACTAATGAATAAATTGTGATGTAAATAATTTAATCAAGTCTGCCTGACTAGTGATTTAAATCACCCTGATTTGTTGTGGTAGTTGCTGCTGTTTAGTTCCATTGTATTACATATTCTCACTTCTTATGCCTTTAAATTTCTATATCTGTAAGGAAGTTGATATGAAATATTTTAGAAAATTGCTTTTTCTTACCATTCCTATCACTATCACCACTAAGCTATTGCTAGCAACTCTTCAGGGTCCAGCCAGAAGTAAATGTCCAGAAATAAAGATGATACTGTGGTGCATACAATGCCCCTTAAGATGGCTTTGATTCAGACCACATGGGGTCTTGAATAGCATACATTAAATAATCTGATTGGTAAATTCATCTCACCTTCCCCAGCTATTGTAATCCAGCCTGAGATAATTGATACAAAATGTTTTTGTTGGAAAAGATGGGATGTTCAAAACATGAATCATCAGCCAAACTTACCAGATTCTTCCTTCCACCCATCCTCTGTCTTAAAAAGACCCTTCGGTTTCATTCAATGAAAAGGAAGGAATTTTTTTGTTAATAAGCAGCTATTAGATTGAATGTTATTCTGGGTTAAATAAAAGTACATTTTGTTTTGGGATGGACTGAACTCCTGACTTGATAAACATATTGATTTCAAAGTGACAGTACAAGAAATGGTTTGCCATTGGCTTTGAGATTATTTTTTTAATCT
Organism: Protobothrops mucrosquamatus; assembly: GCF_001527695.2. NCBI lineage: Eukaryota > Metazoa > Chordata > Lepidosauria > Squamata > Viperidae > Protobothrops > Protobothrops mucrosquamatus. The sequence goes on from NW_015387316.1 coordinate 527,704, forward strand.
TCCCAATTGGATGTACATAGCTTGAATTTTCTAGTAGTCTCCCATCTTGCTTAAATGTTTAAAAACAGAAGTTCATAAATGTCAACACTTTTAGAAGAGGGTGGCCATCAAGTTACCAGCTGACATAAATGCTGAAAAGGCCCCAAAAACAGCTAAAAAAGGAAGCTGCCAGGAGAAACTTTTTATGAGTTTCCTACTTTGTGCCTAAGGTGAGATTTGGGAAGTTATCTGGATTTTGCATAGTGCAGATTGCATATTGGCTTTCCCAGAAAATTATTCTCTCTGGATTTCTTTGTATGTCACAAAAACAAAGGTACTGTATGAAATCTTCCAACTTGAAAGAAAGGCTCCACCCAGGATCTAAAGATAGGTTAGGGGAAGAATATATGGATAACACAAAACCTATCTGAGTTATCTTTTGGGAACTGATTCCTAGTGAGTACATAATTCAAATATTCAGGAAAATTACTTAAAATTGATATATTAAGAATTATAGGATGTGAAATCCAAAATCTCGAGGTGACATAGAATTAAAACAGCATAAAACAGCATTAGTGATGAAGGTGCTGGCCTAAAACCCAGGAGACTGTGAATTCTAGTCTCACCCTAAGCATGAAAGCCACTTTCCCATTTCACAGAATTAATATTGTGGGGGAAAGAGAAAGCAGGCTATTTTGTATTATGATAAATTTAGTTAGCCACATATTAATTTTATGGGGGGTTTTAAACCCCCCTTTTAGGTTTTTTTAGATTTTTTTGATAGATTAGAATCAGTGTTTCTCAACCTTGACAATTTTAAGGCATGTGGACTTCAACTCCCAGAATTCCACAGCCAGCAATGCTGGCTGTGGAATTCTGGGAGTTGAAGTCCACATGCCTTAAAATTGTCAAGGTTGAGAAACACTGAATTAGATATAGATATAGACATATAGATGTTAAGGGTTTTTTTAAATTTTGTGTAGTTTATATTCTTTAGTTGCTAAAATTATTGTTTGTATTTCACCCTTCTTATGCTGATCTATAATAAATATTTGATTGATAGGAACCAGGAGTATCAGGCATATTCATAGCTTTGAGTTGTGTATATATGAAAAGGCAAGATAACAACAACACAAACAATGTAAAACCATATAAGCAAATATAGTGCATTGAGGGGAAAATGTACTTAAATGACAGATGTCTGTTCTATAGTATTCAGAATCACAAATCACTCTGGCTTCTGGCCTTTTTGAAAAGCCAGATGTTGTGTGTTTATGATCCATTGCACCAAATAGCTGAAGTGTCTTCCTTTTTCAGTTCTTCGATATTTGAAAAGCCTCAGTACTCATTGCTAGGATGATGTTTCTCTCATATCTGAATTCTGTGATCACATGTTCTTTCCAAGAAGCACTGAAAAAATAGAATCTCAATAAACAGCTATGTATTCTCATTATCACTATACAGTTTAAGTGTTAAAGTACAGAAAATGGAAGACTTTCTGGCCACCTTGGGTATTGGATAAAGTTTCTAAACCTTAGGAACTTTAAGAATTTCAACACCCAGAATTTCCCAACCAGAACACTGGCTGAGGAATTCTGGGAGTTGAAGTCCACACTTCTTAAAGTTCCTAAGGCTGAAAAACACTAACTACTGTCCTTTGGATTTTTTAAGAGCCAGAATTCACTTCATTTAGGATTCATTTACTCTGTCTGTTGACCAACAAGCACATGTGCAAAGAGTCAATATAACAAATATGTAATGATTTGGCAATGTCCCAGGTCCAGAACCATATGCTAGTCACTGAAATCCACATATTAAGCTTCAGACTTGATTTGGAACTCAGAATAGACTTTTTCTTCTGAATGTTTATGTTAGACTCACCTATCAGGGTTCATTTCTAAGCTACAGAGTGTCTCACCTTCATTTATTATCTGTCATGTTTCTGCAAATACAAGAATCAGAAAACACATTACTTCCAGGCTTCCTCCATTTCAAGGAAGGGAAATTTCTTGTCTTAAATAATCCCTTACCAAAGATTGTCTTCCAGTGTATGTCTGCTTCTCTTTCTGCATAGTATGAATACATTTTAATGCTAAATGTCTGATGAAAACCACCCACCCATTTCGGTCATCCATATTCTAACCATTAGCAGTATGTCATAGTTGTTCATTTATTGCTCCAAGGGAACAAGGTGTGCTCTACTTTATGCGTTGTATGAAAGCATGCTGTGGGTATGCAACATAGCCATCAGGTGGTTGTTTTCTAATGTCAAGATTCTCTGAATTAATCAGAAAAAACAATTAAGCAGATGCCATCAGAAACAAATCAGGCATAATGGAGCTTTACAATACTAAACAGAGGTGTAATTGGATTCATTTACACCTACCTAATTCACCAGGATCAGCTGCAGCTTAGCTGTTGGACTTGACTTTACAATTGATTCTGCATCAGTTATCCAAGAATGATCCAGCAACATTCCTATAAAAGTTAGTTTTTCTCAGTTTCTGATATTTCTTATTCTGAACTGTTTTGTCCTGTTTCTCTATTAATTTTTGTTCCTTTTCATCATAATCCTGCATAAAAGAAATCTACCTTTCTGAACCCATGCTGTTTTCTCCACATATTAAAAGGACATACAGTAGACAAATTGGCCAAAGGATCTTTTCCGTGACCTGTCATGAATATACTTTAAAATAGGCATGTCCAACCTGTGGCCCATGGGCCATGTGCAATCCTGGACAGTTAGTAATGCAGTTCAAGAAGATCATAAATGTTTAATCTTATTATATGATTTATATGTATTAACTGTGCTATGTATTATATATTTGGCTCAAGACAATTTCTCTTCATACTCATGTGGCCTAGGCAAGCCAAAAGGCCAGACATACATGGTTTGAAATGTAGTTATTTAATTATATCATAAATATTTGCAGAAGGAGACTATTGTTTATCACTTGAAGGTTTTTGATGTAGTGGAAGGGCACAGAAGGTTACAAACTGTAGCAAGAGTTCACACCTTATGGGACTTTGTCAGCATTGGCCTAGCAATGCTAGGAATTATAGTTCATCACCTTTTAGAATATCATGGGTTGCCTGTCTTGGAATATTATTATATAATTAATAATAAGCTGTGGTGGCTCAATGACAGTATTGCAGGCTGCCCATTGCCAGGAGTTTAATCGTGACTGGTTCAAGATTGACTCAGCCTTCCATCTTTCCGAGGTCAGTAAAATGAGGACCCAGATTGTTGGGGGCCTTATGCTGACTCTGTAAACTGCTGTAGAGCAGTATATAAGTCTAAGTGTTATTGCTATTATTAACTGCTTAAATCAATCAATCAGAATAGAGCTGGAAGGGACCTTGGAGGTCTTCTAGTCCAACCCCTTGCTCAAGCAGGAGATCCTATGTCATTCCAGGCAAGTGACTGTCCAATCTTTTCTTAAAAACCTCCAATGATGAAGCAGCCACAATTTCTGGAGGCACGCTGTTCCACTAGTTAATTGTCTTCACTGTTAGGAAGTTTCTCCTTAGTTCTAGATTGCATCTCTCCTTGATTAGTTTCCATTCATTGTTTCTTGTCTTTCCTTTTGGTGTTTTGGAAGAAAAGTTGACCCCCTCTTCTTTGTGTCAACCCCTCAAATACTGGAATACTGTTATCATGTCACTCCTAGTCCTTCTTTTCTCTGGACTGTCCATACCCAATTTCTTTGCACTTTTTCCAAAGTCTCAACATCTTTTCTGTAATGTGATGACCAAAACTGGATGCAGTATTCCGGGTGTGGTCTTACTAAGACTTTATAAAGTGATACTAATACTTCACGTGATTTTGATTCTATGCCTTTGTTTATACAGACAAGGATTGTGTTAGCTTTTTGGCTGCTGCTGGCTCATGTTAAATGATTGTCCAATAGGACTCCAAGGTCCCTCTCACAGTTATTATTTTTGAGCCAGGTTTCGCCTAATCTGTACTTGTACCTTTGATTTTTCCTGCCTTGGTGTAAAACTTTGCTTTCTCCACATTAAAATTCATTTTGTTGGATAGGGCCCATTGTTCAAGTCTGTCAATATCTTTTTGGATCCTGAGCTTATCTTCTGAGGTGTTGGCTATTCCTGCCAGCTTAGTGTCATCTGCAAATTTGATGAGTTCCCCTTCTATTCCCTCATCTAAGTCATTCAGGAAGATATTGAAGAGTGCTGCGCCTAAGACAGAACCTTGTGGTACCCCATTGCTTACTTCCCTCCATGTAGATGTAGTACCAATAAGGACTACTTGTTGAGTACAGTTTATCAGCCAGTTACAAATCCATCTGGTGGTGATACTGTCTATCCCACATTTTTCTAGCTTACCAAGAAGTAGGTTGTGTTCTACTTTGTCAAATGCCTTGCTGAAGTCTAAATATACTTTGTCTACAGCATTTCACTGGTCTACTAATTTAGTCACTTTGTCAAAGAATGAAATAAGATTGGTTTGGCATGATCTGTTTTTAACAAACCTGTGCTGGCTATTAGTTATAACTTTATTTGTTTCTAGATGTTCACAGATCTGTTTGATTATTTTTTTCCAATATCTTCCCAGGTATTGATGTTAGGCTGATTGTTCTGTAGTTTTCTGGGTCGTTCCCCCCCCCTCTTTTTTTTGAAGATTGGAACCATATCAGCTCTTTTCCAATCCTTCCAATCTGATAGTTTCCAGGTGCTCCAGGATTTTTTAAAAATATGGTACAATAGTTCTGAGATAACAACTGCCAGCTCTTTCAGAACTCTGAGATGTAATCCCTTGGTGGTCCCGGCGATTTATATTCATCAAGGTCACATGTGTTTTTTTACAATTTTCTTGTTTATTTTAATTTTTATTTCTTGATTGTCTTTTACAGTTATGTTTTTGGTAGATTGGGCTATAGTTTGTTTTTGTGTGAAGACTGATGCAAAAAATAAGTTATGCAGCTCTGGTTTCTCTCTATTGCTTGTTACTTCCTTGCCATCTTCTCTCTTTAGTGGACCGACTGTTTCCTTGACTTTTTTTTGTTATTTATATGTGAAAAAAAATTGTTTTATTATCTTTAATTTTTGTTGCAAGTCTTTGTTCATTCTGAGTCTTTGCTTTCCTGACTTCATCTTTGCAGATTCAGGCTATCTGTTGATAATTTGCCTTAGTTATGTGTCCCTCTTTCCATTTTTTTTCCCCCAAAGGAAAAGTAAGGGAAAGAACATTGACCTCCTGCTGGTCAATGGAAGCTAAATGTAAGCAGTTATGAAAATGGTGAATTGGGACAAGGAGAGAAGAGAGGAAAGTTGGCCAGATATGGGATAAACAGGCAGTCCTTGACTTATGACCACAATTGAGCCCAAAATGTCTGTTGCTAAGTGAGACATTTTTAAATGCATTTTGCCCCATTTTATGATCTTTTTTGCCACAGTTGTTAAGTGAATCACTGCAGTTGTTAGCAACACGGTTGTTAAGTAAATTCTGCTTCCCCATTTACTTTGCTTGTCAGAAGATCACGAAAGGTGATCACATGACCCTGGGACACTGCAGCCGTCATAAATACGATGTCATAAATAAATGTGATCATATGGATGCTGCAAGGTCGCAAGTGTGAAAAACAATCATGTCACTTTTTGATGCTGTTGTAACTTTGAACAATCACTAAATGAACTGTTGTAAGTTGAGAACTACCCGTAATTGCCCTAGATCACAGAAGCACTTAGTGAAAGGTCCTGGCAGCTTCTAGGTATAAAATGTTTCCCTCTCCTTATCTAAAATATTCCTGGGATTATAGAATCTGATGACTATGGCAGCAAGAGAAGTTAAATGAATCGACAAAAACACTTTATATCCTGGGAAGTAGAAATGGATGGTTCTGGTTTACACTGTCTCATCTTGTGGTATTCAGTATTTGCTTCATTTCAACACAAGCACAGATCACTTTCACAGATAGTGATTTGCAACATGAAAGTTATCTGGATAAGACCCAATAAAAGCATAGGTTTTTTTAAAAAAATGTATTTTCTTGTTTGTAAAAAGCATTGTACTTTTTAAGTTGCCTAATAGTATTTTTTTTAATGAATGGATTATACTGACTACAGATCCTCTTTGTTAATCAACTCAACAGAAATGAAAAAAAAATACACTTGTCTGGGTACATTTCACTGCATTTTGAGATACTCTTTTCCTTCTGTGGGTACCTGCAAATTTTCCTGTAGTAACTATTATGCTACGTGTACTTTTGCCTTGTACTCCTTCCTCCCTCCCTCCCTCCTTCCCTCTTCTCTTTGTCTTTGAATATGTGTCTGCTACATTTTCAAGTGTAAGAATGGTGGCATGTATTTTTTCCGTTGGTTTCTCCTGCATAGACAAGAGAGATCTTAACTTGTGATGATCTTCTCATCCTTCCTTACTAGAAAGTGCTCAAGAGATGATAGATGGTTTTAATTGGATCTTTAGGGTCAGTGGCTCTCAGCTGACCCCAGCAAGCAAGATCTACAACCTTTGTGCCCCTCTTGCGTCTACTGAGCTTAGCTGATGTTTCACATGAGAGCTTACCACTTGTTTTATAGAAGGGGATTGATGATAGTCCAGCAGCTTTGCAGACTAATACATTATTAATAAAATTTATTTGTCCAAAAAGGTTCCACTAGACTCCTTTTTAACACTTGTTTTGAAAATACAGGTGCAGGTGAATTGAATAGATTGCTCTTCTACTGAGATTGCAGTTGTTCTTGTGATGTTATGGATGAAAGATTCTGATAGGTTCCTTTAGAAAGTGTGATCCCCTGAAAAGTGGTGCCTTGTGCAATGCACTTGTACCACAAACAATCTCTTCGCTATCCAGATTGAAAAAAAGTTGCCCTGGCTTTCATTCTCTTGATTCAGAATCAGGATGTTTACTCAAAATGTTCTTTAAAAAAAGTAGAAGATCATCCACTAGCGACACATTTTAAAAAATGGTTTTAATATAGTTTGAGCAGTATATCGATGCAGATGTATTGCTTGTGTATGGCTGTACAGTGGAGACATTATTTCTTCAGATTATTAAGCAACAAGAAGTTGCTTAGCTCTGAAACTCCTTTAATTCTCAGTTAAGGAAAATAATAATAATAAAAAGATTAGAGTATAAAGATTCTGGCTAAGGATCCCAACGAAGTAAATATACCAGAGCCATTTAGATCTCTAATGTAAGACTTTATTGGAAACAGCATACTGACACTATTGAATAGAAAACCAGGTCAGGCAATATGGTGGGAAAAAGATAATTAAAAGAGTAAAACTTTCCCTCCCCTCTCTGACAGGTCAGGTCAGGTCACAGTGTCCAATTAATCTTCAGGCAGTTGTTATGCTTCTGTTTCTGTTCTCCACAACATTCCTCTTTGGTTCCCATGGAATAGAATCCACCTGTGCATTCCAAACCTTCCCTTCCCCCCTCGCAACTGTAGGCAAGCTAGAAGCAGCAAGGCAGTTCTAATGCAAGCAGTCTTCATAGCTTGACATAGGTTTTTTTAAATAAGAAGAATAAACTGTATTATTATTACTATTACTATTATTATTATTATTATGGAATTGTTTTTTTTAAATAACAAATTACTGATATACCCAGCCTTTAATTGGTAAGAAAATGTGTCATTTGACTGTTGACTATTGGGTTGGCTCTCTCATTCATGTCTGATGTGGTAATCTCCATTTCTCTCAAAAGGAAAAAAAATCCCCTCAAAAGGAGACCTGCTAGGATATAGGGGGATCCTATATCATAGCCATCTCCAACTAGATTTCCCCAAATGTATTGTGATTATAATTTCTAGCATTAAAAGAAAAGATGATGATGTCATATGAGAATTCAGGGATCCAAAGACATCTAGGGGCATGGATAAGGACACCATAGAAGTAGTGAAATATCTTTCAACTATCTACTGAAAAAAGTTGGAATATTATTTATATATTCATTCCAGCCCTGATATTTCTGCTTCTTTAGCCTTTCAATACTTTATCAATAAAAGCTTCCTAGAACGTAATTCCTTAAAAATTATATGTAGCTCCTGGAGCTTCTGTGCCCTTGTACTGGAGAATTATATTTTCCAAGAACCTCTGTGCTATGTAACAAAATCAGAGGAAAAATTAAGAAATAGTGCTCAATGGCTAGTGCTTAAATACCCTGAGCTTTCAGCTGGAAAGCTGACAGCCCAGGTTTGAGACCTGAGAGTCACAAGCTGGGATGAGCTCCCATTACTTGCCCCAGCTAACTTAGCAGTTCAAAAACATGAAAATGCAAGTAGATAAATAAGTACCACTTTGGTGGGAAGGTCACAGCATGCTGGCCATATAACTACGGAAATGTTTTCAGACGATGTTGGCTCCCTCGGTTAAGAAATGGAGATGTAGCACTAGTGTCAGACACGACTGTACAGGGGAAACCTTGACCTTTACCTTTTGTGACTCTACTCAGGGGTAGTCAACCTTGGCTCTTTTATGACTCGTGGACTTCAACTCCCAGAATTCCTGAGCCAGCTAAGCTGGCTCAGAAATTCTGGGAATTGAAGTCCACGAGTCATAAAAGAGCCAAGGTTGACTACCCCTGCTCTACATCAATATTTACAGTATATGGAGAGAGAGAGAGAAAGAGAGGAATGTATCTTTGTAAAAAGTTTCACTTTTATTCATGACAAAGATTTTAGTGCAAACATTATAGCTTCTTTTTTAGAATAGTTCTACACAATTCTGTCTTTTTATCAAAAGAAATGTACCGTGAGGATAAACATTTGGAAAACACATTAAAAAAAACCAAAGCAAATTGTGCTCATCTTGAACATATTAAATGGGAAATGGTATGGAACTGACTTGGAAGGACAAGGACAAAAATATAACAAATCAAAACCACATTGCTTAGCTGGATCGTACATTTGTTTTTGGTGACTTACTCTATTTTGTGACTTGGAATATATTCTAATAATGCAGAAAATGGGTTAATTTGACAATCAGGTTTAATGTAATGGTGCCAGCTCAGCTGTTTAGGCCTGCATTTGCTAATATGGCACAAATACTGTCTCTGGTGTCTTGTTGTTCTGTCACTCTCTTGACAGTTGTTCATGTAAAAATGAAGCGGGTCCCCACCCTGCCTCTTTTGATTGATGCCCAGGCACCCCCGTTAGCTCTACTGGGGAATCTTTCCAAACCTCTCAGATCTATCCACTGCTAAGCTTCCTTTCCTTGATATGCTGCTCAGCGGATGTCAGATGCCCGAGCAGGGGCAGCTCTTTGGCCTCTGCATATGCTCTGTGTCAGAGGCAATTACTGCTAGCATTAATAAGAGATCTGGCCTTCTGTCTGGCAAGCAGAGGTATCACAGTGGATCACAAACTGCACAATGCTGCTCTTTTCTCTAACTGGTGCTATTGCTCTTCGTTCAGGGTGCCTGTCCCGTTGAGGAAAAATATATGCTGGCCAAACATTAAGAAGCAAGAAATATGAGGCAGTGGGCACCCTTCAGGGCTCTTGAACTTTAACTTTTACCATCCCTAACTAACATGGTTTGGGAGATGCTGCAGAAGAAGGCTAGCCTAAATATACTTCCAACAAAATGGCCTTTGGGAAGCATCTTTAGCCACAGCCTCCCATCTATAATATGTCAGTAAACATACCAGTCTACTTTACAGGAAAGTTGCACAAATGAAACAAAATCACCATAGTGATTTATTATTATGGTTCACACACAGTCAGCCAGATGTTCAGAATGGATTTGACATTTTTATCCAACTATCGAGTCCTTCCCAAGAGCCTGGGATTGGCAGAAGTGGATTATTGATGCTATTAAAGGTATGGATTTTGCATTTTTATCTACTTATTATGGTTCATTGCATAGTCAGCCAGATGTTTAGGTTAGATTTGGCATTTTTGTCCATCTATCAAGTCCTTCCCAAGGACCTGAGATAGGCAGATGTGGATGTTTGATGGTGTTGCAGGATGTGAGCTGTTCTGAGTAAAGCTGCTTTTCGCAACTGACTGATGGTGATTTTGTGAATGTCAGTGGTGTTCAAGTGTTGTTCAGGCTGTTTTGAGATTGTACTCCAGGTGCCTATTATTATATATACTACCTTTGCTGTCTTTTTCCACAGTCATTCTATTTCTATTTGTAGGTGCAGCAAATCTATTGAATGATTTTCTAGAAGGGACTTTAGAGGTCATTTAATCCAGAGTATATTGTGGATGCAGATAGTAGAGTTCTCAGTCTATAGGTGACGATGATGATTATGTTATCCATTCAGTTCTGTCTGACTCTTGGTGATTCTATGGGCCAGGTCTCTCCACTTCTTCTGATCTTGTACCTTTCTATACTCTGGCTGCTATCAGCTTTGAGGATGTTCAGCCACCATGTTGTTTGGTGGTCTGGTTTCCTTTTGTTACTAACTCTTTCAAATGTAATTGCTTTCTCCAGTGAATTTCTCCATATGACATGACCAAAATAAGTGAGACATAGTTTTGTGATTTTTCTTTCCAGTGGCTTATCCGGTGTTATGCACTCCAGTACTTGCTTATTGGTCACCTTTGCTATCCAAGGAATATCTATGGAGATTCTCAGTCATCCAGGTCATAGTTGTCCCAAAGATGTTTTTTCACAAGGCAACTGGACTTCCTTGTTTTCTTTGAAGACATTTTGCTTCTCATCCAAGAAGTTTCTTCAGCTTTGACTGGATGGTGAGGAATGGAAGGATTTATACTCCTTACAGACAGCTGGTCATTTGCATTCTTTTAGAGGCCATCTGGAGATTTATCTGTGTAGTCAGGGTCACCTGAGTACTGCAAATGGGTGTGGAGCCTTCTTGGGACGGTTGAAAACACTGTGTTGTAGAATAGAGATAAATGATGTTGTATCCCTCCCCCAAAGCCTCAATACTGAAGTTTACAGAAAACCCATACACACAGATCAGTATTTACATTTTGATTCTCACCACCCACTGGAGCACAAAATGGAAGTTATCAGAATCCTTCAACACCAAGCTGAAGGCCTGTCCACCAGCAAAGATGGGAAAGAAAAAGAACTAAAATACATTAAGGAAGCCTTCAGAACTGGTGACTATCCCAAGAGGGCCTTATCCAATCCCCCAAAAGACCCAGAAGGAGCTCCTCCATAACAGTCAAAGAAGAAAACAATAAATGAAGCAATGTAGTAATTCCGTACGTTGCAGGAATATTGGAAAAGCTCAGGAGGATCTTCATCCAACACAACATACGTGCACACTTCAAACCCAAGAATACACTAAGGCAGAAGCTTGTCCACCTGAAAGATAAAACACCAGGACACAAACTGAGCAATGTGGTATATGCAGTATAACACAGTGAGCCGTATGCAGATCTGTACACTGGGGAAACAAAATAACCACAAACACATGGCACAACATAGGAGAACAAACCATCAGGACAAGATTCATCAGTCTATCTGCATTTAAAAGGCTACTCTTTCGAAGACAGCAAAGTCCACATTTTGGACAGAGAGGACTGCTCGATTGAAAGAAGGTTCAAAGAGGCCATCTATGTCAAAATTGAACAGCCATCTCTCAACAGAGGGGGGGGGGAATATGACATCATTTATCTCTAGTCTACAACACAGACCTTTCAACAGTTCCAAGAAGGCTCCACACCCATTTGCACTACTCAGGTGACCCTGACAACACAGATAAACTCCAGGTGGCCTCAGTGACTCTCTGAAAAAATACAAATGACCTGCTGTCTGCAAGGAGTATAAATCCTTCCATTCCCCACCATCCAGTCGGAGTTGACGAAGCTTTTTGGATGAGAAATGAAATATCTTCAAAGAAAAACAAGAAAGTCCAGTTGCCTTATGAAAAAAACATCTTTGGGATAACCAAGGAATATGCAGGAGCATTATCCAGCACCAATCTATAGATATTAAACAATAAGGATGGAAGCTTGGAAGATTCACCACATATCATTCTTGGGTTTGGGTTTGACATCAATCTTGTCAAACTGAGGATTTGACAATCTGCATCTACAATATACTCTGTGAACTGTTAGCAAGAGGCTGTCTTCATTCTCTTTCTCTCACACATAATATCCAGGCTGAGTTTCCTCTTATCCTCTGGGATCCACTCCCTCCGTCCTGAAAATCCACCTGCTTACTATTTAGTCCTTCTTTCATTGCATATATACCTCAGTTTTCATCTCAAAAAAAGCAACACACATAAACTACAGGCAGAACGTCAAGCACACTATTCTGGCTGCCATCTTGACTTTTTTTATCACAGATTTCCTCATGAGCAATCCAAGTGGCAATGCTTCAACACAGGTTGTGTTGTCATCAGAGGATTTTGTATCAGAGTTTCTAAATGGATTAGGCCTATTGTCTTTCTTTGATTTGTGTGCCTTTAGACAGGCCTTTCTTGCTTTGAGGATATAATGGCATGATTTTGGCTTGTGTGTGTGTGTGTTTTTGTATGCACATTGTCTTCCTGTTTACTTAGTCTTAGCTGGACCTCTTAGGCCCTTTGTACATATTTTCTCCCTCCAAGACATGTCATCTATCATTATTCCCTATGATTGTTATTTCTGAGTGCTTTAGGATGAAATAGGCACCAGGCATTCTTTTTTTTTTACCATGGCCTTCTTTGACTCCTCCTTCCCCGACACACAACAAGCTTTCATCTGAAGCATTCTGAGACCCATTAAACTGAGCAAAGCTGTGGTTTTCAGCTGGGCACTGCCTTTTGTTCTCCAGGCTTTTGAGCTCTTCTTTGTAACAGTCGAGTGTGCTTGTGGCACAGCATTTTTAGAAAGGGCACAAGCCACACAGAATGGAGGTAGAAAGGTGCCACAATACGACCATTGAGAAGAATGTGTCTTTCTGGGCATTTGATGAGGCAGACCCTAATCTGAAGACCTTCAAAGCCATGTTTTTTCCTAGAGAAAACAGCACAGTTCATCCATCAGGCCAACAATGTGCGTCAGACAATGCTTGTTCCTAATTTGTCACACACTGCTTTTTTTGTCTTCTGGCCTCACAAATTATTGTTTTTGCTAAGATGACCTGTCTTTCTTTTCATCTAGCAACAACAGCAACCTTTTCGGCAGGCTTAGTAACAAATGGAGAGAGAAGGAGAACGATTCTTCCTTTCCTACTTGGAGAACACCTATATTAGGCTACTGAAGATTTTTGCTCCAGCTAGTCATTTCAAGAACTGTAACTTACCTGAGCTTCTGTTTTTCCCCTCCTTCTTGATCCCATTTTTTCCCACTGCATTCCAACTACTTGCCCATGGTTAACCTAATCAAGGGTTACTCAAAAGGGCTCATTTGCAGGTTTGAATGACACTGAACTATAAAGTAGTTTCATACAAATACAATCAAATAGTTTAAAGTTTGGTGTGTCATGCAAAAATCCCTGTTGTAGGTTCCATCTTTTTGGCTGTTAAGTCTGAGGGCAAAGAAGGGCATATTATTGATCTGTGTGAGTCACTTCAAGAATTTAATAAATGCTTTAAATAGCTGGTTATAGGCATTCTTTGCTGGGGTATGTTGAAACAGAAGCTAGACAGATATCTTTCAGCGATGCTTTGGGATTTGAATTCCTGTAGTGTTCAAGAGTTGAACCATGCAGGGGGGAACAACCTGTGTAAGTGACAAAATATGAGCCATGACATTGTTATTTACTTATTTAAAAGATTTATATGACCACCCATCTTAAACCTAACTCTGGGCAGGTTACAACAATACAATCTAATAACTATAAAATCATAAACTATAAAAATAAAAATCTGGCTCCTCAGTAGTCCTTTTGGGATGCCCTACAGCCAACTCCAGGTATCCTCATTCTATTCCAGAGCTTGGGTAAAAAGCCATTATCTTGATGACCTTTTGGAAGGATAAGAAGGTGAGGACCTGCCAACTCACTGAGGGGAAGGTTTTCCATAAAGTATGGGCAGCCACAGAAAAGACATGCTTCTAAGATCCCACTAGGAGGCAAAAGTATAGAGAAGGAACATAGAGCATACTTACCCTACTTTATCCGATCTGGTAGGACAGGCAGATACAGAAAGATGGTCCCACATCATGATCTAATGAATGTGAATTCCCTACTTGAGTTGGACATTAGGGATATCTCCCCATAATGCTTTACAGCACTCTCTGGGCAGTTTACAATGTTAGCATTATTTGCATATTGCTCCCAATAATCTGGGTCCTCATTGTTCCAACCTCAGAAGGATGAAAGGATGAATCAATCTGAGCCCTGTCAGGATCAAACTCCAGGCTGTGGACAGAGTTTGCCTGCAAAACTGTAATTTGCATCATGACATCACTGTATGTGTGCCAGCAATCCTAATTGGATGAAGACACCTGTGATTAGACTTCAGTGCTTAACTCCATGATCTTATAATTCTAATAAGTAAGTAAGCAAGTAGAAGGATGTAGGAATTAAGTTGAGGAAGAGGTTGAATTTGCTTCTGCAAGACGCAGTTTGCCTTAACAAGGAACTCTGTGTCACTTGGATGCCTCTTCTGGCTATAGAAACAGGTGGAGGAGCACTTAATAGAGAGCAGTACAGCTGCTTTGCTTTTGCTTTTAGCAATAGCAGAGAGTGTTGCATTGCTTTTATTTATTTTATTTATTTCTATTTCATATTTCTAAACCACCCATTTCCCTCAGACTGCCTTTTTGTTGGACTGCTTTCAATTGAATGTTTTTGTTGAATCGCCATCGAATATCAAAACTTGCACAGCCTGAGTAGGAACAGCAGCATGAATTCAGGGAAAGAAAATAAAGGCAATGTAAGAAAATAAATCTTATGAGGAAAGTGTGAAGGGACTGGAAGCAGAGCCAGTAGCTGGAAAAGAAAAGGAATACAATATCACCCTCAAAAGCCTGAAGGTTTGTCATGTAGGAGAGGGCAAATGCTCCTTTTCAATTTATCCAGAGGACAGGACTAAATTTAATAAGCTCAAGTTACTGAGAAGAAGGATATTGACAGTAAGAGCAACTTGCCACTGAAACCAATAACCTTGAATGGTGATGGTTCTCCCTTTGTGGAGCCCTTCAGGTGAAGGTTGAACAGGCATCCCCTGAAAACTAATTTGTACTAGAGTCTCCTTGCCTGTGTTTTTTTTTCTTCCATAAACAGTTATTGATTCTTTCATTAGCATTGTATCTATACCATTCAAAGATTTTGTAGCTGTCTAGGATTCCCCCTCCTCCTGATCAGTAAATATATGTGAAATGTTACTGAGCTAAAACATTCACACTGCTTGCAGGTAAGGAGAGGCTACTAGTAGCTCAGACATATAAATTCAGGGCCATTTCTCACAATACAATCATGTTGGAATTAGTGATAGGGCTGTGCACTACATTGATGAATGGAGAATGGTATGAACATATATCTGGTCTGCAACACATTTAATCAGCTATATGGTCCTGGGAATTGACATGGTTGTTTTAATGAGTTTCAGGCAAGAGATTATTTTAGATCCTCATGCACCTGAAGATATATTTTAAGAACCGAATTCAAAATGTTACCTTGCCCTATTCAATAATATCTAACTCTTTATTATTAATGGTGAACCAGGAGTGATTTATCATTGTGGTCTGTTTACAGCCTCTCCTTCAATCAAGCTTTTGGTGGATGATCCCATTGTGGTGAACCCTGGAGAAGCCATCACTTTGGTTTGTGTCACAACAGGCGGTGAGCCACTCCCAACCCTAACCTGGGTAAGATCTGTCGGTACTTTACCTGAGAAGATAATACTGAAAGGTGGGACATTGACCATCCCTGCTATCAATTCTGATGATGCTGGCACCTATAGCTGCATTGCCAACAACAATGTGGGGAATCCAGCAAAGAAGTCCACCAACATCATTGTCCGAGGTAAGAGTTTTCTTGGATTATACTTATTTATCATCAGATTAACTAGCTGTGCAACAATTGGACTGGATTTTATTATGAATTCCAGTCCAATTACATGATCTTAAGTCTTTTAATCTCTTAATATCATGTACTGAGCCGTGGTGGCACAGTGGTTAGAATGCAGTATGGCAGGCTAATTCTGTTGACTACCAGGGGTTCGATCCTCACAAGCTCAAGGCTGGCTCAGCCTTCCATCCTTCTGGGATCAGTAAAATGAGGACCCATATTGTTGGGGGTAATGTGCTGACTCTGTAAACCACTTAGAGGGGGCTGTAAAGCACTGTGAAGTGGTATATGAATCTAAGTGCTATTGCTAAAGTGCTATTGCTAATAAACCCTTCAACTTCTTTTTACTAGAACATATTCATGAGAACAAATATGCAGTTACATTTTGAAGGTTTTTTTGTTTTGTTTTTTTAAATGTCTATGTACATAAGTGATGTTGTTGATTTCTGCTTACTTATAGAGACAGATTATCCACAAAGAGTTGTGTTTGCTAACGCAAGAAGCTGTCATACAGGTCTACACTTTGGTTAGATCTTGTCCAGATTGTTCAAACATGCTTCACCTGAGACTACCTCAGATAAGACTGCTAGCTGGTGCAAGGTAGAGGGATCAGATATTGAAAGATTTGCAGTGGTTGCTAATTATTTAACAGGCACAATTTAAATCTGTAAGTGACTTGAACTGACCATCCAAGGGAACTTCTTTCCCATTTGAATTTGTCTATATGTTAACCTGCAGGGAAATCTTCTAAAAAATACCCCTATGACAAAATTCTATCCAATGGAAGGCACCCCTTCTGTAAAAATGCATCTCTTTGCTAGACATCCAATTATTAATCATCTTTAGTATTAATTTTTAAAGAATCGTGTTATTCTTTTTGCTCTTTTTAATGGAAAGGTAGGGTAAATTGAATAGGTCAATAATACTGTATATCCAAGGCTATTTGAGCCATATCATCTGGCAGTAGCCTTCCAAGATTTTAGGCCAATGTTTTAGTAAAACTACTAGAAGATGATGAAGATTGAATTTGATATTTTCTGCATGGAGAGTATATGCACTATTATGTTGCATCACTATGGCCAATATGTTCTGGTTGATATTTTAATTTTATGGAATCTTCATACTCAGGTTAACATAATAAGCAACAGGATTTGGTTGTTGCTGTTGCACTGATATGGGGGTGAACTGCAGCTTTCTCATCTAAGACCAACAGATCACTGCAAGGTTGTCCTCCAGACATTTTTTTTCCCTCTCTTGCATGAAGGCAGTTTAACAACATCAGCTTTAAAGCATTCCTGGTTTGCTGTCTTACAAGCCTGAAGTTGGGGTTACTTGCCTGCAAATTTTATAAGACTATTTGAAAATATTTCTAAAGTAATCTGCAGGGGATTCTTTTTTCCCAAAGTGATCAAGATATGGTTTCTGCTCTTTCTAGGTATTGTTTTATGCCATAATACAGCAGCATTTCATTTTTTTTACTTTTCTCATTTTTGTAGACTGTGTGATTGTGCTAAATATGTTTGTTCCTCACCTCCATCCCACTTGGCACAAAAGCAAAAACACCCTTCATGATGACTCTGCAACGAGGCACTTAAGGCACTTAATGGCAATGTAGATTTATGCAGTTATGTGTTCTTCTCTCCTGTTATGACTATTTCATGCCTTGGAGTCTCCTGATTTTCTCTTTCTGCCCTGCTACCCCCATCAACTGGGAAGTAAATTGCATGCTTAGGCCTCTGGCAAGAGAGAACTCAAAAGGGAAGTTCTGAATTATTTCAGTGTTAGGTTCAACATCAATAACATGATTTAGATAGAACAGTTTCCATCCATTTCCCCCTGTTTGATTGTTAACTTCCAGATTTTGAAGTTTGTAGTAGATCAGGTTGATAACATTGAGACTTGGGGAGATAGGGAGAAGAGGGGGATTGTCAGGTTGTGTGATGTGATGGATAGCTTGGTGGATGCAGTCAATAGAAAAGCAGATTTAAATCCCTAATAATGCATGGAAGCTACTACCATAATTTTGACAAATTCCCAGCCCATCATCTCTTTTTTCACTTCTTTTCAGTATAAAGATGTTCCCCACGTTGGCAGGGATGGACTTTTGTCCTGCCCTCCAAAGGAGAAGATAGTCAAAAATTGTTGCCTGACACATCTCAAAAACTAGGCCAACAAAGTCTTGTCTTATAAGAGTGGGGGGCACCATTTATGCTGTTATTGTACGGAATGAGAAACGGAGAAGATGATTCTTCCCTTTATTGCTGTCTTTCTCCCCAACCCCAAGTATAGAGTCTTAGCTACCTTTCATTATGGTGATCTCTGCCTTTACCTGCAATTGGAGAGTGCTGCTTACTGCTGCCCATATGTAGCCTTGAAGGACAGAAGAAAGGACCATTACCAAAGTAATTAAGATAAAGATAAAAGAGGTAGGAAGGGAAGGACGCTGCAACTTGAAAATATTGATATCAGCCCTATAAAATAGATCAGACTAAGAAACAGACACTGTGCAGACCTAAAGCTAATTTTATTAAAACAGCTATAGTAACTTAATCTTGCAAGTCTTCCTTGTTCTTGACTCTTCCATTGGTGTCTTAGTAACAGATCTTCCTCTGTCATTTAAAGTCATGTTGTATACTCACTACATCATGAGAGCAATCAGAAAACAGAGGCAAGGGTAGGAGTCATGATGGCACAGTGGTTAGAAGACAGTATAGCAGGCTAATGCAGCTCACTGCCATGAGTTTGATCCTCACCTTGTTGACTCAGCCTTCCATCCTTCCAAGATCAGTAAAATGAGGACCCAAATTGTTGAGGGCAATATGCTGACTCTGTAAACCACTTAGAGAGAGATGTAAAGCACTATGAAGCGGTATATAAGTCTAAGTGCTATTGCTATTGTCCTGATGGGAGGGAGCAAGAGATCCATGCTGAGGCAGGGAAGAGAGAAAAAAGCAGGCAGGTAGGGTTTCCCTTTCTGCTCCTCTCTCCCCTAATAGCAAGAGTAGACAATTGAAATAGCCAAGACTACCAATAGCAAATTTGGGTGAGTCTGTGTTATCCTAAGCAGTTAAAAGGTAAATGATCCCAGAACTACAGAACCACATGGCTGGATGGAAGAGGATGCTGCTCCAGCAAGCCAATTAGAGCCCTGCAGATCATTGCCATAGTGTACTTGAGGATCCACCCTCCATGGAAAACACCAAGTTACATACAGGAGGTTTGTTCTGTTTTCCATAAGAAAATCTTATTTTTTTCCAAATGACTGTATCTCAGGCTAGCCCTAAGATGAAGGTATTATGCCAATAATTGGTAAATAATTGGCAAACAGGCTATCTCAAAGCTGAGAAAAGGAAGGTGAGTGGTTGAGTTCAGTGTAAGGTTGTGTGAATGAGCTCCAGTCCACTTGGATGGAACACATCATTTTGTGGAGAAAAAATGCTCTTCTTTAACATAGCACTTTGCTTCAAGAAGATGGGTTCAGTCAGATCCGTATCTTCTGTTCAGTAAGAGGGCTACTATGCTCTAATATGTAGAATTGTGCTGCTTCCTTTTGAAGGGGAACTTTGATCAAAGTGCTGATGAATCAAAGTGCCTTTTTGTAACTCTGTAGGATCCTGTAAAGTACATCTATGAGAACCATCTCAGATGTCTTGAGGAAATGGTTGGACAAAAACAAGGCAATATTTTTCTCTCCTTAAAAAAGGGACAGCAGCATTTAAATGAACCAGAAGCATAAAGAACATTTTCAAAAGTGTACCCCTGAAATATCAGTTAATTTAAAATTTTCAATCTCTGTGTTTTCAGATGTATTATTTTCATTTTGAAAGAAACAAGAAAATTGTTTTCAGTTGCTGTGTGTAATATCTGTATTTATATCTCTCTAACTCCAACCATATATTCATACTATGAGTAGCCCACTCATATTGTATAAGCAATGACTAAGGTTTTTTTTAACTATAACATCAGATATTGGCTTTTCCAACTGTCACCAGATTTCTCCAAATTGTTCCCTTCCCTGAAACACTGAATAATGAATCATAACTTCATTTTACCTTTCTCTGCTACCTATTGATCCTGAATGATTTCCATTTTTGCTTCCTTGTGACTTGGACTCCAGCTGCCTATGGAATCTGGTTTAATCATATTGTAGAACATTTTATTCTGATGAAGCAAATTTGTTCTTCTATAAAAGTAAAGCTTGTTGATGGGCAGGATTGAGTTAACGATGGCTAAACGCCTACATCAGTTTTCAAGGAAGTGTAGATTGGTAGCCTTTCCAAATCTGGCACATATACACGTACACACATGTGAGTTGGGATTACAATGCCTAAAATCCCAAGCTAGTGTGACCAGGAGTTCTGGGAGGTGCAGTTCTTGGACATCTGAAGAGAGCCCAGTTGGGGAATGTTAGACTGTGGTTTCCAAAGACTCTTAGAATTCTCTAATAATCCAGCAATATAACTTCTTCCTCCTTATCCAAGCATCCTCAAAAGTATCCAGTTCTTAAGCATCATAAGCTAGAAGCCAGGATAGGTACATTGGTTCTCTGTTGATAGTTATCAATTTCTATAATTCCTTGTCATTATTTATGGGATCAGATTGCCTAGCCTTGACTTCCTTGATTAAAAAAAAAAGTCTTGTTCACATCTTCCCCCTTCCTTCTTACACATTTATATAACTGGTATTACTGAGAAGGACTGGTGTGTAATTCTTCCTAGCCCCTTCCATAGGTGTTGCAAAATAAGATTCTAGTCTTTTCTCTTTTCTAGGTGAGTTTAGAAGAAGCAAGCTAATTACAACATAAACTGGGGAAAGCATGCCCTGAAGAATTAATGTGGTACATCTTTTTTCCTATCAATTCTCATTCGATTTAATGAGAAAGAAATCGCTTTGGAATTGCTTTCAAGGTGAAGAGACTATCTGTGAAATTCTTATACTCAGAGTGTGGTATTCCTGCACTTTCTTAGTTACAGGGTGGACAAGATTTATGTGTGAATATCTTATATTTCATCCTGCAATCTTTTCTCTAACAATTTGAAGCCTTTCCAGCTTTATCTCATTCAATTAAATCCCCAAAGAAGACATCATCAGCTCCAAACCCCTCCTATCTTGCTGGGGTTTTTTTCTGATTAGAGAGTGAGAGCAGCGAGGAAGGCTTCAGAATGATGAGAAGGTGTGTAACAGAAAACACCAACAAAATATTCCCTCCTGCCCCAATGATAGTCAGCTGAAAAGTGACACACACACACACACACACACACACAAAAAGAATCAAATTCTTAAGAGCACTAAAAATAAGGTAGAAAAACAGAAATCCTTTTTTTTTCAAAATGAAAGGAAAACATTGAGAATTAATAAGTATATGTTGGCACGGAATTAAAAAGCAGCTGATAACAATTCTGTTGAATCTAACAAAGAATTTGTTCACCAACCTAGTTTGTTCACAAACTATCAAACTAAGAGGATCCTCCTGGTGATATTCCTAAGCGAATGAAGGCAAATATACATGTCCCAGGATAATGGTATAGGATCCAATCTGGGTCTCTCACTGGGACCAGAGGTTTAGCCTTCTGAGCTTTCAGACTCGTACTAGAGCCCATCCGGGGATGGACTCCAGCACAAGTCCAAAAGCTCAGAAGACTAAGCCTCTGGTCCCGGTGAGTGACCCAGATTGGATCCTGCAATATTCCTCAGCAATCAGCATTCAGAGGCATGCTGTCTTACTTTTATCTTCTAGATACAATGACTAGTAGCCATGCATATTTCAAGGTCACCATTCACCTTGGTGGTTTATTTATTCTTTTGTTTAATTCATTGATTCTAATTGCTTCTTGTCTTTCCTCCAGGGAGCTCCGTGCAGTATACACGGTTGACTCATTTCCCCCATTTTAGCATCATGACAGCCTTGTGAGGTAGATTAGCCTGTGAGTTAGTGACTCTCCCAGCATCTTCCAATGAGCTTCAGAATTATATGTGGATTAGAACTGTTATCTCCAGTCTTGGAGCAAACTATTAAACTACTATTTTGAATTCTGAGATTGAGTGAGACATGACCTCTCTCTCGCTCTTTTTTTCCCCTGTGCAGCTGCAGATGTGCAGTATGTCATACACCTCTGTGAATATTATTCTCAAAGAGAATATATTCAGTTAAAGCCATAAGATCCTCGAGAATTGCTTCAGTAAGCAGGGGGCTCAAATAAACTCTTGGATATGTTTTGTGGATGAGTTCCTTTTGGTTGCTTAGAATTCATCCGTTGGATTAATCTGTCCAAATTCAGTAGCTCATCGGAAAGTGTCTTCCATTCTATCCCTCCCCCAAATCCAAAACATTTGTAACATTGAAATGCAAACTTCTTTGTAGTGGGAACTTTTATTAACTGGTGGTTAATCATTAACTGGAGGGCTCTCCCAATGTAGGAAAGGCCTTGGCATGATTATTTTATGAGGGTCATCATCTCTGTTTGCACTTTATTTTCCAGTACATTCTATTTTTGCTCAGGATGACAAGTTAGAATATATAGCTCCCAGGCAAGTAGGAGGTTAGGTGGATAATCCGCAAAGTGAATTAAAAATGGAAACCATTATTTTCAAGACTCCTTCCTCCCTTCTCCTTTGAGGATTTGCATTCATGAGGCAACTGGTATATTTAATACTTCAGTAGATGAGTTGTTTACTCCAAAATGCATTGGCATTTATGAAATAAACAACATTTGCAGACACTTCAGAAATTCTACTTTTCCTGCTTTATTTTGTCATCTCATTTCTTAAAGAGTGGCATGGGAGGTGTGACCTTGCAGCTGACTCCTGTAGGGCAGAATGCATTTCCGAGGCTTCAGATCTTTCCTATGTTTAATTTCAGTTAAGATAAATTGCTGCAAAATTTACATCTGCTGTTTTTATCAGAAAATAGATGGAGAGGATATGACATCCTGGATCTCTTGAACGTTTGGCATCTCTCAGTGGCTAGACTTACATTCTCTTTTGGGTCAGCTGGCAGGACATTATTTTATAGTGATCCTTATCTTTTCTGTCAGGCTGCCTAGAAAGTGGAGCTGGGGAACTGCAGTTCAACATCTAGTTTGTTGACCTGCAATGTTGCACATGGTTCCTTCTTGTTCCCCACACTGTTCAACAGGTACATGGAACTACTGGAGAAAGACATTTGGAACTTTGGAGTGTGGCGCCATCAGAACTTTATGCTGATAATATTAGACTAGTTTTTCTTTATCATTCAAATCTAAAGAACTGATTAGTATCTTTAAAAGTTGCCTAACCTTAAAAATTGTCTAGATAAGAAAGAGGACACTTCAAGCACTATGAGTTTATGATTCTATAAGTACCGAGTGAGTTCAGTATTTGAAAAGAACAAAGGAAACTGACACTATCTAAGTTTTCCTGAGATACAGTGTGTTTGTGTGTGTGTGTGTATTTGTGTATCACATACACACACATATACAGTATACGCAGATTTCCTCTGTTCCCCTTGGATAAAGATTTCATGAGTCATGGAATAATAAATGAGCCTTTCTGCATATTTATTCATAGCAACTCAAGCCTGAGCCTTGTGAGATTAAACAAAATATAATTAAAATTCTATCCTGATTTAGAAAAAAAATACCCTGCACCACCAAATGAAATCTTCAGATGATGAGAAGCTGGGAAGAGGAAATGAAAAAGCTATGAAAGTTGGGTGTACTTAGCTGCACCTCTGCAACCTCAAACAGAAAAACAAGGAAAAGTACTTGAAATTATATACCTTGTCATTCATTGTGCCTCTTGTTCCTATTCCTCATTGAAAATGAATAAATTAAAGCTCAGAAATGAAGATTTCTTCATGAAAGTTATATTTCAGAAAGATAAAAAACAAAGAGCCCATTGCTGAGCTGTTGTGACTTCTTTTCTTATTCTTCCCAGAAACAGACAGATCTACAGTATTTCCCTTACTGCATCTTCTTCAAAAATATCTCTCCTTTTCCTCCTTTCACTCCTATTCTAATTACCTCTAATATATTTTTAGAGGTGGTGATGTTCGACAGGTTCAGAAATCTGTATGAACATCTATACTCATTCCTTCATATATTGCAGTGGTGTGTTATATACAATTCTGCATAAGTTGTGCATCACTTTCTCTACTGCAAAAGCAGAAGGCTAATTGTAATCCAGATTGCATAATAGCTCAAAGAATGCTAATTTGGTCAGTTTGTATTAAAATGCTGATCATACAGTGTTCTTCATTGCCAAACTTTCTAAAATAAGCCCCAAACCTACCTGAAAATAAGATGTGCTGAGTGTCTCCTTTTGGATGAATTTTGTAACCTCATCATGTATTTATGACAGGGATGTACTGTGGGAGGGATCTCGGAGTCCTAGTAGACAATCACTTAAATATGAGCCAGCAGTGTGCTGCAGCTACCCAAAAAGCCAACACAGTGCTAAGCTGCATTAACAGAGGGATAGAATCAAGATCACGTGAAGTATTAATACCACTTTACAATGCCCTGGTAAGGCCACACTTGGAATACTGCATCCAGTTTTGGTCACCACAATGTAAAAAAGATGCTGAGACTCTAGAAAGAGTACAGAGAAGAGCAACAAAGATGATTAGGGGACTGGAGGCTAAAACATATAAGGAACGGTTGCTGGAATTGGGTATGTCTAGTTTAATGAAGAGAAGGACCAGTGGGGACATGATAGCAGTGTTCCAATATCTCAAGGGCTGCCACAAAGAAGAGGGAGTCAAGCTATTTTCCAAAGCGCCTGAAGGCAGGACAAGAAGCAGCGGGTGGAAACTAATCAAGGAGAGAAGCAACCCTAGAGCTAAGGAGAAACTTCCTGACAGTTAGAACAATTAACCAGTGGAACAACCTGCCTCCAGAAGCTGTGAATACTCCAATACTGGAAGATTTAAGAAGAGACTGAACAGGCATATGTCTGAAGGTGGTTGCAAGGTTTTAGCAACATTGATGTTATGCTCTTACTTTTTTATTATTTCTTTTCACAATGGGTAGATTATGCAGAACTCACTTTAGGAAGGATCCAGCTATACTCAGTGCAAACCAACTATTCTTGAAGCAAACTGTGACTATACTATATATATCAGGGTCTTATTTTATCTGTCTTGAAATAAGTATATTGGTTATTAATTGTTTTGGAGTGTAATTTGTGGTATTGTCTTTAAACATTAACCAACTAAATCAGTGTTTTCCAACCTTGAGAACTTTAAGAAGTGTGAACTTCAACTCCCAGAAATCCCTAGCCAAAGTTCTCCACATTGGGAAACATTTCTCTAAATGAATTGGACTGATCTACTAGAAGGACTGCATTTTTCACTGTGATCCTGCTGAAGAGGAATAGGTCCAAGCACTAAAGTCAGCACAACATTATTTCATCAAGACCTATTTCATAGAACATGTGAGTTCTATCAAATAGAACCTCTTGCTCAGAAGAAAACCCTGAACCAACATGTGGCCCTTGTTTGAAAAGATGAAGGGAGTCTTCAACTTGCTGAAGCAAACTGTTCTTACCATAGGAAGGTTGTCACTGATTATATAAAAATTCCTTTCCATGCATTACTTCCAAGTTCTGAACTTTAGAAATTTGGACTTCCCACTTAGCACCCATTCTTTCAGTTTTATAAAATGAAGTCAACACCTTGTTCAGGCAGGCTTTTTGCTATTAGCTGATGTTTGTATGTCTATGGAGATTTTCAATCATCCAGGTCATGGTTGTCCCAAAGGTGCTTTTCCAAAAGGCAGCTGAACTTTCTTTCTTTTTTTCACTGAAAATGTTTTGCTTCTCACCCAAGAAGTTTCTTCAGAACTGAGGAAACCTCTTGGATAAGGAGCAAAATGTTTTGAAGGAAAAAACCCAAGAAAGTCCAGTTACCTTTTGGAAAAGCAATTTTGGAACTGATGTTTGCATATTTCCAAGTTGGGTTTTAATTAGTTGAGTAAATCCATGTACAGTTGTGTGCTTGTGAATGTTGTTTTCTATTCTACTTCTGTTTCTATTCTAGGAATGAAAGGCAGGACACACAAAAAATGTGTACATAACACCTCTATGTTGAATTGGCTACTTAATACAACTTGTATTTGCTGGGCTATGGATTAGGGTTTGATGTGTATTAGGTTAAAATCACACACATCCCACTAGAAGCACTGAGAAATAAACATGGCATATTCAAATGAGACATTTAGAGAATGATGACCTATTTTAGAATGATGGAATACAATCATTGTTTAATATGAGTCAGCAGTTTTATATGCTGCCAAAAAAGCAAATACAATTTTAGGTTGCATCAACTGAAGTATGCTATGCACTGAGTAATGAAGCTAAATCACAGGAAGTATTTTTTCCCTTTTATTCTGATTGGATCAATGCCCACCCTTAAGTGTTCCAATATCTCAGGGGCTGCCACAAAGAAGAGGGAGTCAAGCTATTCTCCAAAGCACCTGAAGGCAGGACAAGAAACAATGGATGGAAACTAATCAAAGAGAGAAGCAAACTAGAACTAAGGAGAAACTTCCTGACAGTTAGAATAATTAACCAACCTGCCTCCAGAAGCTGTGAATGCTCCAACACTGGAAGTTTTTAAGAAGAGACTGGACAGCCATTTATCTGAAATGGTATAAGGTTTCCTGCGTGAGCAGGGGGATGGACTAGAAGACCTCCAAGATCACTTCCAACTTTATTGTTGTTGTTATGTCCACTTAAGAACATTATATTTTAGGATTCAGAGAGAACCTGGAACAGATTTCAAGAAGTGCAAATTGAATTACTGAAAGTCCAGAAACTTTTGACAAAAGATTGAAAGAACTTTTAATGTTTCATCTTGAGAAGAGAGGACTGAAGGGAGATAGGCTTCTACTCATCCAAGAGCTGAAGCTATATTCTGCAGAAGAAGGTCAAGACCTGGCTTTCCATCACTGCTGTATATAGTGCAGGTCGTGAAATGATGGATACCAATAAAAGAGGGTAGAGCTCAACTGAATGATGTAAAAATGTAACAGCTTAATAGCAGAACCAATTAGTCAGAGACATGGAGAGATTATCCTCACTGGATATGCCCAAGCAGAGATTGGAACTTTTTCTTTTACAGTTTCTTTTGTTTGGATTAATTTGGACCCCTTAGTCTAGTGTTTTTCAATGTTTTTGTCAAAATTCCCTAGCCAGCATGAATTCTCCAGCCAGAATTCTGGGAGTTGAAGTCCAGACATCTAAAAGTTGCCAAGGTACAGAAATACTGCATCAACCTGATTATATCCTTCTAAATCTTATGTGAAAGCTGAATTGCTGAATTGTTGATAAGATGATAAAATTTTATCTAAATTTAATCTTGTTACACCGAAATGATTGAATACCTGTCCAATCAAATGAAAAAACCATGCACATAGAATATTAGACTGTCCTATAGAAAAGGTCATGGCTGGTTCTCTATTTTTGTCTGGGGAGAGAGAAAAATAATAATAAAGATTAGCTACTTATACAGCCGATAAAAAGAAATGAAGCAAAAATGGATCGTTAGTTGATAATGTTACTCCTTTTTTGCCAATACAATTTCTGAACAAAGGGGGGGGGGGGAGAAAACATATCAGATATGGGTGAAAGTGAAATGAACAGATTTATCCATCCAGGCACCTGATATATTTAAAAATTGTTTTTAATATTTTTAATGAGTAGCTAGCAAGTTTGGAAAACAAAGTGCCCATCTCTAATATCATTACTATTTTCCAAAATGCCTCTGCATCCAATGTGCCCAAGGACTCACACTTTAGAAAGTAAGGATTGATAGGTGGCTACAAAAGGGTGATTATCTGCCAAGGTTTGAGTGGATAGAAGGTCAACTGGATTGTTAGTAAACATCCTGAAATCTAGAGAAGTAGCAGACAACAGCAATTTGCCTTGTGCCAGATTTGCTTTCTGGCAAATGCATATTTTGTGATTAATTGTGTCTATCATTTCTGTAATTAGGTAGTCAGGTTCTTTTGTGACCTACTCTTAAAATTCAAAAAGTGAATATAGTTCAAAAAGACTATTTATTGCTTAAGAGTCTGGGAGAAAAATCTGAGGCTGGGGAGAAGGTATAATCCAAGTGTTGTTGTCATTTCTGACTCTCGGCCACTCTATGGATTAGCACTCTTCATGCCCCTCTGTGACACACTACTCCCTCAGGTCCTCCATAGTCATCTCAGTGTCATCTTTTATAGAGTCCAGCCAGTGGCTGCTAGGGCATCCTCTTCTCCTTTTTCCGCTGATCACTCCCAGCATGATTGACTTTTTGAGAGAGTCAGTTCTCATGACATGACCAAAGAAATACTCCAAGTAGATGGTCCATAATCCAATAACATTCAGTAGCTTGGAAAGTACAAAGAGATGAGCCAGAGACTTGGTCAGAAACACTAGAAGTCAAAATGAAGCAATGGGAATTCACAACACCACGTGCCAAAATTGCTTCTAGAAAGGAA
This sequence comes from Protobothrops mucrosquamatus, assembly GCF_001527695.2. Taxonomy (NCBI): domain Eukaryota; kingdom Metazoa; phylum Chordata; class Lepidosauria; order Squamata; family Viperidae; genus Protobothrops; species Protobothrops mucrosquamatus. The sequence goes on from NW_015387316.1 coordinate 556,052, forward strand.
AGGCAGTTAAATCCTCCTCCTGCCAACTGCGCACAGCTGAAGTTTTTCCTGCTCAGTACGTGCCAATAATGAGGCACTGAACTTGCTTGTAGAGTCAGCATCCTGCTGCTTGATTGGAAGGCGCTTACTTTGCTGGGGTGCAGGATTCTCAGGCCAGGGAAGTGTGTCTGGCTTCTTTGCCCTCATTTAGCTAACGAAATATCAGTGCTGGCTGAGGAGTGGCCTGGGAGAGTATCAGTATTGCATTTGGCGGCTGTTGAATCCCTGGATGCAACACCCAGTGAGTGTTGTGATTCATCGCCAGCCAGTGGATCCGGCAGCTGAGTCTGAGGAATCAGATGAGGAGGAGGGGCCTGGAGTGACATTAGAGTCAGAGGAAGGCTCTGAGGAGCTCCAAGACTTACAGTCAGACGAGGAGCCTGGCCCCTCTACTCGCGCTCAGGCTGGGAAGCAGCTGTGCTGGGAACCTGAGTTGGACAGTGATGAAGAACAGTTGGGACAAATCCTGGATGCACAAATGTGCAGGAAAGAGAAGCGAGTAGGACAGAGGAATGCAATGGGGCGGCTCCAAAGGCAAAGGAGAAGGCATTAGGAAGCCACGCCTTGGCTGAATTATAAAAGGGAAGGTTTGGGAGGTGCTGGTTGCTGAGGATCGAGTTTCTGTGGACTGTGTTTGTTTGCCTTGGACATTGATAGGTCTGTGAGAATAAAAGGGGTTGTTTTTTTCTTGCGGTTCCTGCCTGTTTCTTAGAAGAGGGGTTTCTCCTTGTGAGCATAACAAGGACTCACGCAGGCTGGGACAGAACAGTGAGACCTGATCAGCCCATATCTTGGAGCCTGGTTCTCAGGCCATGATAATAAGGCTAAAAGTAGATTGGCATGATTTCTATTTCAGGTCCTGATTTGGCCTGCCACTTGTTTTGTTTAATTTCAACGTTCCTTGTCTTTAAGGATATGCCGGATCTTTCCATACTTGGTGTGCAGAGTAGAGATAAACCTGTTAAATTGAGCCACTGAGACTAGGTGAGAATTTTTCTAGGTCTTTATAAATGGGATAGAAATAATTTGAGATTAAAAATTACACGAATATAGAAAAAACGAAATCAGGAGGTTTAGCTAGGCCTAAGAATAACTTAATTTACGGTTGAATTGCTGCATTAAAAAAAAAAAACCTCCCCAAGTAAATAAAATACTAGCAGTAGCCAAATGAAAGAGATGCCAGTAATCATCCTGTTATGGTAAGAGAGAGAATCTAGATATAGAGCTCTATATTTTTTATATAAAAATGTATAGAAGGGTGAGAAGCAGTCTGCTATTGTGGTTAAGGCATTGGGGTAGAAACCAGGAGACTGTGAGTTCTAGTTCTGCCTTAGGCACAAAGCCAGCTAGGTGACCTTGGGCCAGTCACTCTCTCTTGTCCCTCTGAAATAGGGTAATGGCAAATCATTGAAAAATCTTGCCAAGAGAATTTCAGGGACTAGTCCAGGCAGTTGCATGTATATAACACACTCACAGATTAAAACTTTTCTTCTTTTTCTAATTCACCTTCCCCCTCCCATAGAACTTCAGAAAATAAACTGTGACAGATTGGTCTCAGAAAAAGAGGTTACAGAGTCCTTACTACTCATAACAATTGTATATATCATGCACATTGAAGGCTAGTATAGACCTCAAAAACAATCGCTGCTGCCTATTTGCTAGGGCGAGTTATGAGGTACAGAAAGAAGGTGATAGAGAGGTGTTCAAAAAGTCACTGAGTAAGCAATTCTGCATCTACTTCTAAGAATAAGCCAGTCTGAAATGAAGATGCTTATTCTGGATTGTAGTGATACAGAGAGATCTCACATTTAAAATTCACAATCCCATTCCCATGGTTGTGGGCCCATCAAAAGAACAGTATCAAATCAGCCAGCCTAGCAGCTGGGCATGTTGAAAGTTAACAAACAAGATTTTAATCATTCCCTTTATTATTATTATTATTATTATTATTATTATTATTATTATTATTATTATTATTATTATTATTATTATTATTATTATTATTATTATTATTATTATTATTATTATTATTATTATTATTATTTCACTTCATCATCATCGCTGCCACAACCATTACTGAAATTATTGTTTTTTATTATTATTATTCACGGTGCCCAAGAGTATAGATGGTCATGAGGGCAATCCAGCCAAATTGTATTTTATCTCTATAGCTAGTGATGGTCTTATCATTTAAATGAATTTAAAATGTGAAACTGCACTTGCTCTGTCATTACAAAGCTTGGGACATTATTGGGACAGGATGATAATGAGTTTGACACAATTCATTACATGAAGACCCCATCTGTCCCTCCTTATCCATTGTGTAACGTCACCTAGTTCTAATATTGCATGGTTCTACTATTAGTAAGTGTAGAAACAAGATTCAGCTTAGGCTTTTCTGACTGTCTTTCTGACTGTCAGGCTTTTCTGACTGATAGGTTTGTTCTAGTTGTTCAGTCCCATGAATCACAGCATGCCAGGCCCCCTATCCAACACTGTCTCCCAAGTCTGCCCAAACTCATGTCCATGTGTCAATGAGACTATGTAACCATCTCATCCTCTGCTGTCCTGTTCTCCTTTTGCCTTCAATCTTTCCCAGCATCCGGGTCTTTTCCAATGTGTCTTCTCTTCTCTTTTGGTGGCCAAAGTTTTTGAGCTTCAGTTTCAGTATCTGTCCTTCTAAAGAATGGTCAGGGATGAGTTCATTTAGGATTGACTGATTTGATCTCTTTGCAGTCTAAAGGACTCTCAAGAGAATTCTCCAACAAGGTTTCTTCTACAAGACTGCAGGAAAGAATTTACATCTCTTAAAACACTGTGTGGTGGGATGTATTTTCTATCTTGGGCTACATTTCCATTGGTGGGGATAACCAGAAGCAAAACCTGGTGGAATGAAGTGTCTCCGTCTGACATCCCCCTCTCTTTCCCTAGCAGTTCAGTTTTACAATCACTTTCTGACCTTCCCATCTCTTTCTCTTTGTCTCTCCCACAGTACAGACAAATCACTCTTCTCCAAAGTCTGCAATTGCTTGTTTGCCAAAGTTCTTGAAATTCAACCAAGGGCTGCACATGGTTACTCTCTTCTATAGATTAAATAGGCTTTTTATTTATTCTCACGTCTAGCATAACCTAATACATGGGATGTGGGAATCATTGAGGATGAGACTGAGTTGATCAGTTTTGAGAAAAAGATATTCCATTGCCTATAATTCTATTTTACCCCTTCCAGTACTCAAAAGAAGCATCAGAATTATAGATTGTCCTAGACATAGAATATAACTGAGACCAGAATGCCCATCATTAAGCAATGCTAAATGAGTCCTGGGCAATTTTACTTTTTTTGCTATAGATGTTAAGCAAATCACTGTGGTGACTAAGTGAATCCTGCATCCCCCTATTGACTTTGCTTGTCAGAAGTCCTCTTTGAAAGTGATAAATGGTGATCACATGACCATAGAATGCTGCAACTGCTAATTGCCAAGTCCCAAATTCTGATTATGTAACTATGGGGATGCTGCATTGATCATAAGTGTGGGAATCTTTTTTTCCAGAGTCATCATAACTTACAACAATTGTTAAATGAATGGTTGTAATTCAAGGAGCACCTGTAATGCAGCACATGCAGATACAGTTGCCCAATTCATTGTTTTTCTTCAATGCAAGAACATTTACTCTACACCTTTGCCTTTGACAGCACTCAAATACACTAACCAGGTCAGTTGTGCTGACATGAGCATTTAGCTGGAGCTTCCTCTAAAACATCTTTATTTGCTGCTCGTAGAACAACTTCATTTTCTATCTGTTGTGAAAGTTGGCTTTTGCCAGATAAACGTTGTATGGCATCTGAGTCTGATAAAAATGAGAAAGAAGTCATTTATTTGCCTCAATTGTGTCATGTCTTGTTCAGAGAAAGAAAGGAAGAGTTGGGAGAGACGACTTTATATCTGTGTTTTTTTCCCCTCTCTCTCTGGGAAGCATGATGCACAAGGTTGTTTTGACTGAGCTGCATTTTCCTTGGACTGTGCTGACGTAACCCTTCCTGTGGTAGTGTGGCTGAGCAGGGTTATATTGGAAGAGGTTCCTTCTAACTCTCTGATTCTATGGCTGTGGGCTCAGAGAATGGATATAAACATGTCAACCATTCAGAGCAGTATCTGTGCAGGTCATGGTTGACCCAAAGGTGCTTTTTCAAAAGGCATCTGGACTTTCTTTGTTTTTCCTTGAAGACATTTCACTTCTCATCCAAGAAGTTTCTTCAGTTCTCCTCATAATTTATTAATCATGCTGTACAAGAAGGAGATGCATCCCATGGTAGTTTATCCTTAAAGTAACTCTCCATTTTTGTTTACACATTGATGGACATATGGAAGAGACAATCAGCATTGTTTTCCAAACACTGCTAATGATAGAGAAGGGAGGGAGGGAGGGAGAGAGGGAGGGAGAGAGAGAGAAAGAGAGAGAGAGAGAGAGAGAGAGAGAGAGAGAGAGAGAGAGAGAGAGAGAGAGAGAGAAAAGAAAAGAATTGGCCCTCACATTTTAGTACTCTAGTACTAAGAATCTTTCATAGCCCTGCCTGCAAATACTATGTATTCAGTTGGGATATTCTACTATGTTCTAACACAAAGCCTTTACTCTTCACCAATGACTATAGGACTGTATGATACCATATTGCACTAATCATCTACTTCTCTTTCTCCATAGTTAAAGAAAACCAGTTAAACTGTCCTTCTGCAGCCTCTCCTTAAAAAGATATCAGAAAGGTTGTGCATCCTTCAAAAATGATTAAGTCTTCAGAATGGAGGATAGAACAAGAACAACATTCCTTGCCATTCATTCATTCATTCATTCATTCATTCATTCATTCATTCATTCATTCATTCATTCATTCATTCATCATATTAGATTTATACACCATCTTTCCTCCAGGAGTCAAGTGGTCTACATAGGGCTCCCTTCTCCATTTCCCCCCAAAACAACCCTTGAACCTGAGTATTCCTGGGATTAGACATGACACACTGCTATATCACGTAGATTTTGCCTTTTTCAGGCTTTTGCGCGAGCCTAAACAAAGATGGGACTGTTTTAATATATGCCTTAATGTGGCTGTTTTAATTAGTCATTTCCTTAAAGCAACTATGTGTGTTTACCACTTTGGGAGTCAAGGGAGATACAAAAAAGTGATAAAAGAGGAAGTAAAGAAGAAGGAGAAGCTATGCATATATTAAGCCTATGCAGAAGCTTTTTAAAAACAGAATTGACTGTTATAAAGAGGTCCAATGCTTGTGTTCTCATGAAGTCTACCGCCACCTGCTTTAATAACTTTCAAAGCATTTTAAAACCCCAGCAATTAGCAAACAATTCCATACAGAGAAAGAAAGAAAAAGTATACTATAGAATCACAGAGAAAGGCAGCATTAAACTTCCTTAATAAATGGACTGATGTCTGACAAGGTAGTTGGAAGAAAGTGACTATACGTTTAAAGCTCATAAAGCTGTGTATATTAATATTGGGGAAGGGTGCTTAGGAATTAAGATGGCAATTATATACTGCCTTGCCTGGGTGGATGGCAAAATAGAACATATGTTGCTGGACAAGACAAAAGTGTTTGTAGCAAACCTGAATGAAAGTGATATTATTCCTCTCCTATGCCACTCAACTGACCTTACTCATCTGACCACAAGATGCCATCAGAGTGGACACTCTTTCAGCTAGTTATTGATTCCTGCCATTTCTCCTCTCTCTCCCTCTCTGTTTGCAAAATGCTTTTCCAGAACAGATGCAGTAATATGCCAAAGAGCCAGAGATACAAATCAGGGCCAGTATTTTAAAGTGGCATAGATACAAATTGTTACTGGATTAGGTTAGATCTCTCTAGACAGAAAATTGGGGACATAATTGGAGATGATATGGTAGATAGGTAGGTAGGTAGGTAGATAAATAGATTTTATTTATTTGTTTATTTAATGTATGGCATCTACAGAGGTGATGCAATCACTGATATAAACATTTAGTTTAAATAAAGCATAAACCACAATAAAACACCATAACATGGAGACATAGAATTACAGTGAGTTAGATGTTATAATTGGATATCTAAGGAAGCTAAGCATCTAACTGCTTCTGGTGTGGTTATGATGAAAGCATCCCAGGTGCCTTGAAATTTCACGAAGAGACATTCTTGAATTAGATAGATAGATGATAGAGACCGACAGACAGACAGGTAGAAAGAAGACAGACAGGAAATTATAGATAATAGACAGAAATACAGAAAATTGGAGACAGTAGACAGACAGATTTGCTTTCTCTTATAATCAGAGCCTCACTGAATTAAATGTTAAAGCTTTTTTAGAAATAGTGCATCCTGGGATGGCTAAGACCTATTCTTCAAGAGTTCTCTTTGGATTGAGTTAAGCAGAGAATACTGGGAAACTGTTCAGAATCCATTTTTCTTCTCTGTCTTACTACAGCCAAGATCAAAGACTCAGATTTCATGGCTGCAAGAGAGCTAAATACAGTCTTGGCAGCCCATTCATATGCATGAGAGATGCAGAATGGGAAGCTGCCACCTCCCTTCCAGTGGGCAAACATGGACACGCCGTGGTCTTGAACCTGCCACTTATAATTGGCTCTAGCTATAAATTCTGTATTTTATTCAGAAAGAACAGGCCATTAATGTAATAGTAATCCTATATTTAGCCTGGAGCTGAAAATGCCAGAAACTTACCACAACATCAGCAGAATGGGTGTTTTGTTGCCAGTTTTTTACATCTGTTGTGTACAAACAGCAGAGACCTTTCCCAGATTGTTATACTATTCCATTATTCTATTTCATATGCTCCAGTATTTTTGCTCGTCCCCTTCAATAATAAACTGGATATCCCTCTTGCCTCTTTGTATTTTTTTTTTTCTAAAGAGAAATAGGTGCTATTTAAAGATTTCTCTGGATTCAGTTGGTTGTTTTAAAACGGCTTGGCCTTCTCCTTTGAAATACCAACAATATTAATAGCAATAGCACTTTGACGTATATACCTCTTCACAGTGCTTTACAGCCCTCTCTAAATATGTCAGCATATTGCCTCTAACAATCTGGGTCCTCATTTTACCAACCTTGGAAGGATGGAAGGCTGAGTCAACCTTGAGCCAGTCAGGATCAAATTGCTGGCAGTGGGAATGCAGAGTTAGCCTACAATACTGCAGGCTAACCACTCCACCATCATGATAGATAGATAGATAGATAGATAGATAGATAGATAGATAGATAGATAGATAGATAGATAGATAGATAGATAGATAGATAGATAGATAGATAGATAGATAGATAGATAGATAGATAGATAGATAGATAGATAGATAGATTTTAAAAAAATCATCTCTGAAGTTGGAATATTCAAGATTTTGTAAACAAGTTCCCTTTATTTAACCAGCTTGGATCAGGTGACAATTTGATCAGAAAGAAACATATGAGCTATTCTTACTTTAAATCCAAAGCCCTGGGTTAGAGCAGCTGGAAAGCTGACAGTCCATTTTCGAGACCCGAGTGCCGCACAACAAGGTGAGCTCTCGTTACTTGCCCAAGCTCTTGCCCACCTAGCAGTTTGAAAGCATGAAAATGCAAGTAGATAAATAGGAAGGTAACAGCGTTCTGTAAGCTCTGGCGTATAGTCATGCTGGCCACATGACCACAGAGGTGTCTTCAGACAATGCTGGTTCCAGGCAAAGAAACAGGGATAAGAAACATCTGCTAGAGCAGGGGTCCCCAACCCCTGGTCCATGGCCCGGCACCGGTCCATAGCCTGCCAGAAACTAGGCCACAAGCGAAGCCTATCCACAGCGAAGCCTATCCAAAGCCTATCCACAGGATGCAGGCATGCCCCCTCCAGTCCACAGAAAATCCTGTCTCCACAGAACCAGCCTGGTGCCCAAAAGATTGACGGCCACTGCACTAGAGTCAGACATTACTTTACAGGGGAAACCTTTACATTTTTAAATGTTGTGTTTAAATGCAACTGCAATTTTAAATGTGGTGTTTAAATTACAACTGCAATTTTAACGGCATTTAGCAAAACCCAAAGCAAGCAAAATAGGTGTATTAAGCTTCTGTGCAGTTTGGGGGGGGGGAAGTGGAATAAAAATGTCACCCTGCCCTTCCAGTAAAAGCTGTCACTGCCATTTCCTCTACAACCTTGGGATTTATTTACTTCTTTGTCAGCTCCACAGTCTGAAGAATCCGGTAGCATTTCTATTTGGCAAAGCAAGTGGATGCCCTTCCTGTAACCTCCAATTAGTTCTTTGGTGAAACTTCAAGATGTTCCTCAATCAAATCTAACTTCTCTTTATACATAGGCCACAGTGAAGAGAAAAGGAATGCTAAATCAATCTGAAATCAGTCTGACTGATTTAGACTTTTTCTTTGTAGTAGCAACCGTTAAAGATATCATTGGAAGTTTCAATATTAAGTCTGAAAAGGGCAAATAATCTTTCCTTAGGAATGACCTTAGATATTGAATTTGGTCTTAATATCTAGGATTCAGAAATATTCGATGGGCCACTTTGGTTTAAAGCCAAACTAAATTTATCTGAACTAAAGCCAGAGGATGACCTTTCAGGAGTACAGCATTGCCAATCTAGAATGCCCTCAACATTTGACCTCCAGAATTATATCGAATGTAAAGATAAGAAGTAGTAACTGTTTTGAAGTGTTTTACTTTAAGCAGAAACATAAGAATATAATGAAAATAACTTAGTCCCCCTTCGCATACTACAAACTGAGGCAGATAAGAGTGAAGAGTCTCACAATACAAAAATGCCTATTTAATTCCATATGCCTGGAGAAATTAAAGCATGTATAATCAGAGAAGACTGTTTTCTGATAGGATCATGTGATCTCAGTGAATGTGATGGAATGTAGTAGGCTGGATTCTCAGGAGGGAGGTACTGCATTCCAAAGGAGTAAGTGACAACTCAGTCCAGATATTTTCTGTGAGATAAAGAGAGTGAACACAGTCCTTCCTTAATAGTTCAAACAGTATATAGTAGATTAAGGTAGTGGAGTGTTTAGTCTGGCAAGATTCTGTTTATCAGTGTGGTAAAAATAAAGCACTCAGCTTGGAAGAATGAAGGATCTTCGCTGAGTTCAACAAAGAGTACAACAACAATTTTTTTAGTGAACCTTAAAAAGTTTAAAACTATCCCAAGTGCCCCTTCAAGGCAATACATTTTCTTCTCCTTTGTCCTCATCATTCCTCCAATCAGAGAGAATATTTTCAGCAAGTCTTATAAAAAGGGTAACCAGAAATCATGGGAAGGTGTTAAAAATGGCACCCCATAAGTTTCTAAATGTAAGCTGGGAAATAACAGACTGTCAAGGGTTTACTGGTAGTCCTTGACTTACAGCTATTCATTTAATGACCATTGGAAGTTATGATGATGCTGAAAGAAGTGACTTCAACCAATCCTTGCACTTACGACCATAACAACTTCCCCACACTCAGATGATCAAAATTTGAGTGCAAGTCAGTTGGCATGTATTTATGACAGTTGTGACATTTGAGAATCATGTGAACACCATTTGTGACCTTCCCAGGAGGATTCCAACAAAGTCAATGGGGAGCCAGATTCCTTTAATCACCACAAGGTTTGCTTAACAACCATGTGATTCAATTAACAACCTGGAGAAAAATAGGTTGTAAAATCAGGTGTGACTCAATGACCATATCACTTTATGACAGACATTCTGGCCCCAATTATGGTTGTAAATAAAGGATCACCTGTATGTGAATGAGAGGAAAAGATCTATTACAAAGCAGCATGTGTAAAGGGTGTCACAAAATTCATCTGAGCTTGTCCTTAGGGGAACTTACTGAATTAAAAAAAAAACAAGTTATATAAAAAAAGCTGTCTGCTGAATCCCTCTTTCTGTCTGTCCATTTGTCCTTTTGTTTGAAGGAGTTCTTCTTACCCACTCTTCCACCTTTCTATTTGCCTTTCAATAAACACTGCTGTGGCTCAAGTGTTTTCTGAGGGTTAACACAGAAGTAGAGTTTTTGCAGTTTACAATGTGTCACAGCAAGATTACGAGAGGCTCTATGTGATGGGCATGACTAACGGTTAATGCACAGAATAAATGCTACATGCAGACCTCAGTGGTATCTTAGCAAATGGCACCATCTGTACAATGTTTTACAGGCTCAGAAACTAAGCAAGGTTGCTATGGTTCATAGTGAATGGGAAGCCACAGGAGCTCCAGAGCTATAGAAGATGGAAAAAAAAGTAGAAGGCAGTACTTCCATATTGTTGTCAGGAAAGCAGCATAGATGCATAGAAGCAGAAATCAAGCTTAATTCATAAGAATATAAGAATAGCCTTGCAGTATTAGGCCAAGGCCAATCTTAATGAAACATTGTGTTCCTCAGCCAGCCTGATGCATCATGAATGCTTAGCATAGGTGATGAGAAATAACCATTCCCTGTTGTTCCCTTGCAATTGGTATTTGGAGTGATTATGCCCACCTATAGAGGAAACATTGAATCTTAAGACTAATAGTTTTTTGTGGACCTGTCCATCAATTAACCTTGAAAGTGCATTTTCCATCACCTTATGATACAAAGCTTTTAGTGGTCTGGACTGGTTCTAGATTGATTGGGGTCAGGAGTGTACACATAGTCCTTGATGTCTGAACATTTGTTTAACAATGGTTCAGAGTTATGACATCACTGAAAAAAATGACTTACAACCTGTCCTCGAAGTTACGACTATTGTACCATTCTCCTGGTCTTGTGATCATGATTACATGATTTATTTTAATTATATGATTATATGATTATATATATTATGATTATATATATTTAATTATATGATTATATGATTGTGATTTGTGGTCTTCCCTGTCAGCTTCCAGCAATCAAAGTCAATGGGAGAAGTTGGGTTCACTTAATGACCGTGTGATTTGCTTAATGACCTTGGTGATTTGCTTGACGGCCACAGTAAAAATGGCTGTAATTGAGTCCAGTCACATGATGACTTGCTTAATAACCACATCGCAATCAAACTTCCAGTTCTAATTATGGTAGTAAGTCAAGGACTACCTTTATAGTCAAGTTTGGTGAAGAGTAGTAGAAAACATATAGTGCTCATTTACAGGAAATTGTCACGGCCTTATAATAACTTAAAAATCTGTTTCCAATTAAGCAGTGCAAAAAGCACAAAGATGACTGGAGGAGCCAGACATTCACAGAAGCAAGTGAAATGGTCTTCAGTTTGGAGATATTAACTTACATTTTCCTTAAGCACCATGAATGCACCATAGAGCACAGCTGATAACCTCATAGCACACAACATTTAATGTTCCTGCAAAGAAGGCCATCTGCAAGGAACAACACATAGAACTGGTGATTTAGATCCAACTCTGTATTTTCCTTTCTTAGTACTAGTCATATCAAAAATTTGCAGCCAAAGTTGGCGGGTTTTTTGCATCCCTTCACTATTGCTTGGTAGTCATACAGCCCTCTGCAGCCCTCAATCAGTTCTCCAAGCCACTGGAAGTGTCTTTGCAGATTCTCAGTCATCCAAATCATGGTTGTCCCAAATGGTTGCCTTTTTCAAAAGGCAAATGGGCTTTGATTTTTGCTTGAAGACATTTTGCTTCTCATCCAAGAAGCTTCTTGGATGAGAAGTGTAATGTCTTCAAGGAAAAATGAAGAAAGTCCAGTTGCCTTTTGAAAAAGCATCTTTGGGACAAGCCACTGGAAGAGAGTTCTGGATAAATGGAAGCTTGTACAGCAATCTTCTTCTTCATGATATTGCCAGAGGAAAGGAAGGTACTGTGCCTCAGATGCCAAGCCTCAAACAGTAGCTGGTGTCAGTTTACTGGCCATTGTCCTTGGTCATTCATTTGCTAACTATCATGTTCAAATGTATTAACATGGTTATTACCATTGGCATCTGAAGAGTAGGTCTGATGAGAAACAAATGAGTTCTTATTTGAAGAAATTAATGTCTCTTTCCCAATTTAACCACATTTTGCTGAAGAATCAAAACAAAACTTGTGAAAGAAACAGAGTCTGTTTTCAGAGATAAGTTTCCAGTGTTTAAATGGATTTACTCTGCAATAAGTCTTCCTTAAAGCTGGAATGAAATATTTCAGGCTAATTTGCAATTTACGTTATTAATGATCAAAATCCCTTCTTCCATTCCAGTGCTTCATAATGATCATTTCATACTCTCCACTGAAGGGGGAGAGAACCACGAAGACATGTATCATTCCCAATTAGTGACACAAAATTTGGCATGTAAAGCTGAGAGATCTCTCACCATTCCAATACATTCATGTTTCAGTTTATGTGTTCTGTACTGCATTCTACTTCATAGCAAGTGTCTAAAGTTAGTTCCAAGATTGGTGTAACAGGCATTTATTGCAGTTATGGCTTAATTAAGTTTTGGCTTAATTTCTCTTATATACATCTACATCTTTTTCACAGTTTTGAACACTGGACCTAATCCAACAGAATGATATTTTGGTGTGGTAAATGTAAAATCTTCTATAAAAGTTGAAAAAAATCAAAGGTTTAGATACATAAATGATGAGACTGGGCTTGATGAGAAGAATCTGGGAGTTGAAGTCCACATGCCTTAAAATTGTCAAGGTTGAGAAACACTGACTTAAAATGTAGATGGAAAAGCTAGAACAAGTTAAGAGGGTTACCATGTATAACAGAGGGATCTGGAAATTAATCCTACGAGAAAACATAAAGGAATCAAATATATTTATCATGAGGAGGAGGAGGAGGAGGTATTATAGTGGTTTACAATTATCTAAAAGGTTAGCTCATTCAATAGGGAAATATACCAAATATATCAAAAGGGTAATATTAGTTTCCTAAGGATCTTCTGATTTGTTCTGTTACTATTCAGTCTGAGTTACAAATAGTCCTCAACTTATGACTAGTCATTTAATGACCTTTTGAGTTACAACTCTGTAGGAGATGACCAGGCTAAGTCTGAGGGAGCAGTCAAACACATCATCGGTCATGAGTCCCTTTGCACCCACAAGAGATCTAAGTGTGATTTGCTTAATGACACTATAAAAGCAGCCATAAAATCAAGTCTGGTCACATGAGTGCCTCGACCTAAGGCCATCATAACCTATAACCAAAATTCCAGTCATAATCGTGGGCATAAGTCAAGGACTAGCAGTATATGGCAGTCGGTTGTTAGTTTGTGACAACTGACTGCCATATACTGGTAGTCCTTATGATTTTATGGCTGTAATTATTCTATGTGTAGTTTCATATTGCTCATCCCCTGCTAGCTCTAACTTTTCCCAGTATTTTATTACTAAAGTGTCATGGTTCCAATAGATGAAACCAGTTAAAAGAACTTCAAGGCAAGATTTCTTCCTTAAAGAACTTTTTATTAGGAATCAAAGTATCGGCACTTACATAGTTGAACCCAAGAATGAGATTCCCTCCTCCCAAATATAAAGTAACAAATTGCAATTCCCACCCCACAAGAGCTGCCATAAATCACATTACCCAATTAGCCCAAAACACGGCTTTTCTCTCCAACCTCTCAGAGCCTGCCAAAAGCTTATCAGAACATGTCCTTGAGTTCCTACACTTCTACATTGTTATGGCTAGCTAAACCTTCAGGCATTTACCCCATCCCCCCTACTACCTCTGAACTCTAAAAGAATAGAAAGGCACGTTAAAAGCAAAAGTAAAAATGGCTGCTGGTTCTCAGTTGTTAGAGCGACAACATCCATTGTTACAGCATTGACATCCAGCTCCCCTTAACAAAAAGGTGTAATCTGCAATTTAAACAGAAGCATAGGTTAAGGGTTTCCCCTTGGCTTGTTGGGTTGTTTGTCATAGAATTTACAGATGAGTCTGTCAGCTTTCACATCATCGGATTTCACCCAAGTGGGATGTGATAATGGGTATCCCTTCCACTGTACTAAATACTGTAACTTTCCCTTAAAAATTCTAGAATCAAGTATACGTTTTACTTCATAATGTGTTTGTCCAGCTACCATTAGGGAATCAGGTGCTTTCTTGGGAGGAGTTCGTAAAGTGGACCCGCGGAAAGGTTTTAGTTTATGAAACTATTAAAAACAGGGTGAATTTTTCCTAGGAATCATGGGAGTTTCAACTCCACTGTAACTGGATTTATGATTCTGACAATGGGGAAAGAACCAAGGTATTTTGGTCCCAGTTTCTTACTAGGCAATTTGAGTCGCAGATATTTTGTGGATAAGTAAAGTTTACCCCTAACATGGAATGATCTCTGGGGGGGCCTTTTCTTATGAGGTGTTTTTTGTAAGACTCCGAGGCTTTCTTCAGCACAATTTTCATTTTGTCCCATACTTCCCTCCACCCTGCCAGCCATTGGTCAAGAGTCTGGGAGGTAGAGGGTCCTTGAGGATACTCAGGTATTGGATTGAATTCCTTCCCCGTAGCAATCTTAAAAGGTGTAAAACCAGTGCTGCTATGAACGGTGTTGTTGTAAGCCACCTCAGCGAAAGGGAGGAGGTCAGTCCAGTTTGTTTGTTGATAGTCCAAATAGCATCTAAGGTATTGTTCCACCATCAAGTTTGCTTTTTCAGCTGCCCCATTCGTAGACAGATGAAAAGCCGATGACAACCACTGCGATGAACCAATTATTGCGAAAAACCCTCTCCAAAACTTGGCCGTAAACTGCACCCCCCCTGTCAGAGATTATGCATTTTGGTGTGCCATGTAATCTATAAATGTGTTTTAGAAACATTTTGGCCAGTTTCTGGGCTGACAGGAATCCCTTGCAGGTGATAAAATGAGCCTGCTTTGAAAAAGATCAATCACAGTCCATATTACCATATGTCCTCTGCTTTCAGGTAACTCAACTATAAAATCCATGGCAATCTCTTCCCATGGCTGGGAAGGGTCCTCAATGAGCTGCAACAGCCCAGGGGGTTTCCCCAGAATTCCTTTCAGGGTGGCACATACTGCACAGCTTTTGATATAGTTTTCTATGTCCTTTTTCAAACCTGGCTACCAAAACTGACAGCGAATCAAATGTAGCGATTTCAAATAGCCAAAATATCTGGCTTGTTTCATATCATGACTGTGTTGAAGTGCATGGAGGCAAAGGGTCTCAGGCAAATATAATTTTCCCCCTTTGTAGGCTAATCCATCCCTGAAGGTTAGGGCAGCTTGATTGTCCTTAAACCATTGATCGTTGAGAAGTTCCTGTTTCAGCTTTCTTGACACAGAATCATTGGGGGTTGATTTTGTTGTGGGCTGGACCCTCTGTGAATTAATTGAGACATGATCTGTGGAGTAGGCATGATCAGTTCGTTGACTTATTCTCACTGGCTCTTATACTGAGGTAATCTGGATAGAGCATCTGCTAAAAAATTCTTTCCTCCCGGTATGTACTTTAGGGTGAAATTAAAGCGGTTAAAATATTGCACCCATTGTACTTGTTTAGGGGAAAGTTTGTGCAGAGTGTTTAGTGCCTCTAAGTTTTTGTGATCAGTCCATACTTCGAAAGGCACTGGCTGCTGGTTCTCAGTTGTCAGAGTGATGACATTCATTGTCACAGTGTGATGTGTGATCATATCCTGTCATAGATGCTTTTTATGGTGAAAATCCAGGGAACAGAATCTAGAAAGACGTTACTTCTATGATGTCTCTCAACCCTGCAGAATTTCTGCAAAATAACTTGCAGCTAATCAACTTAATCCTAGATAAAAAGAAAGTGCTACAATACTACACTTTCAAAAAAAATTGAGTTATCTTGCTTTTTCTTCCTTGGTCCTCATTTCTCTTTTTCCCATTTATCTATTTATTTCCAAACAATCATTTATAAAAATTAGAGGTACCAACCTGTGTAAATCCTTCAACAGTATTTGCATTTAAATTGAAAATGTGAATGCATCTGGTCTTATAAAGTGCCAAGTAATTATTTGATATTTAAAAGTTTGGAGATATCCTGGTAGGATAATGGCTCACCACTTAATTGTTCTAACAGTTTCTGAAAGTTATGAATTGATTAAAGTTGAAGAGTGAACAAGGCTTCACAAAGAGCAGGATAGGAAACTCCTGCCATCTACAAGGAAAGATGATTTGAAGGCATTAATAAATAAATGAATTGTGATGCCCTGGTTTAAGCACATTCCCTTTGTAGGGTTCCATATTTAAATCTGTGTTGTTTTAGCACCTAATAAAGATTTGGAATCTAAGTAATGAATCTAGACAATTCAGAGGGATGTGTTCAGCATATAAAAGTTCCCAAATTTCATTTCCTGATCTCATCAGATAAAAAGGATGAGCTAAGAAAGTTTCCATATCGTGTAGGAGGTAGAGTGGCAGAACCTAGGGGGCAGAGTTAAGAGAGGGATCAGCCTAGAATTCCTACAAGTAGACTAAGTCTAAGCCCCCCTTTGAATTCCATTGATCCTCATCTAAGTCCAAACAGGTGCTAACTATTAGTTGAGAAGATTCCTGTGCACAGGCTGTTTAGCAATAAATCAGTTTAATTGGACCTTCAATGTGGACTGGTTATTTACACTTGACAGATGGGTGTTAAAAATCAGAAAAGCTAATGCCAAACTAGCATAGTTTTAAGAACATAAGAGGAATCCAGCTGGATCAGGCCAATAATTTACCATCCAGAATTTGTGTCACAACATAGCTAGCCATGTGCATCCTACAAGTACATAAGTATCCTGTGGAGAATGTAACCTTTTTCCACAGTTGCTCCTTAGAATAAGGTATTCAATAAAGTATGCAAATCATTTTGGATTGGATTTGCATCATCAATTCAATCTGAAATATATTGTTTTAATTTGAAACATTATTTTTATTTGGAACATCAAAACAATGCTATTTGGAATATCAGATCCTCAGATTTGTGCAATTCTGTTGTTCAAAAAACAAATTGTTTCTCTGTATGTACAAAAGTAATCAACTTGTCAGTTCAAATTGATTTGATTCAACTAATTAATTTTATATGGAGATTTGATTTATTTGTCTTTAAGTGAAATTTCCATATTGAATCTTCTCATAGTTCTATTTTTAAGGCCATGCCCTTTGACTCTGGAGAAAATACGCACCCATCAGTATTAATCATGTTGTTGAATAGCTGTTCCAAAAAGGAGAAACTTCTATTTTGCCAAGACACAGAGATATTGTAAGGCAACTTGGCTTCAGAAAGCCAACAGAAGTTAAAATAAGAGCAACTCTTCAACATCTGGGACTGGGAACTGGGCGTGACTAGTCTAGGGAAGAGAAGGACCAGGGGAGACATGATAGCAGTGTTCCAATATTTGAGGGGCTGTCACAGAGAGGAAGGGATCGACCTATTTTCCAAAGCACCTGAAGGCCAGACAAGGAATAACAAATAGAAACTGATCAAGGAGAGATTCAACCTGGAAATAAGGAGAAATTTTCTGACAGTGAGAACAATCAACCACTGGAAGCTTTCAAGAAAAGACTGGACTGCCATCTGTCAGAAATGGTGTAGGGTCTCATGCTTGGGCAGGGGGTGACCTACAAGGTCCCTTCCAACTCTGTTATATATTCTATTCTATTCTATTCTATTCTATTCTATTCTATTCTATTCTATTCTATTCTATTCTATTCTATTCTATTCTATTCTATTCTATTATTCTATTCCATTCCATTACTTTTTAAAACAAAACACTTGTCTGACCTCCCAAATATTGGCATTTTTTTTCCTTCTGGATTTTGAATTTTATAGATCAATAGGAAATGTTGTCTGACTCAAAAGAGATCCCCTCCCTAAGTGAATAGGTAGAGGAAGAAAACCTGTCCTTGTGTGCTCACCTTTAATCTTTTTTCATACAATCAGAAAATTAGAAGAATCCCATAGACATCTGAAGAAACTGTAAGTTCCTTATCTACTTGTAGAAGCACAAAGTGGCCTTTCCTTTGATCATCACATTGCAGTTGCAGATTCAAGTCAACCTACCTTTGCAATCTGGCATCTTTCAGATGTGCTGGCTGAACATTCTCAGAATTTTAATCCAAACACATCTGGAGGGGGCAAGGTTGGAAAAGACAACTGAACCTTTCTTTCCTACAAGCTTCAATCAGCAATCTACAGTTTAATGATAGTGTAATCCACATTATCACAAGGTCCTCTCTCTCCCATCCATTGTAATGTTCCCCATCTCAAGAGCCATGGTGGCACAGTGGTTAGAATGCAGTATTGCGGGCTAATTCTGCTGACTGCCAGCAGTTCAATTCTCACTGGCTCAAGGTTGACTCAGTCTTCCATCCTTCCGAGGTCAGTAAAATGAGGACCCAGATTGTTGGGGGCAATATGCTGACTCTATAAACCACTTAGAGAGGGCTATAAAGCACTATGAAGCAGTATATAAGTCTAAGTGCTATTGCTATCTCCTTGAAACTTCCTTAAATCTAGCCAGAAAATTTTTCATCCAAGCTGAAGTCTTGAATCAAAACCTTCATGTTTCAAAATTGTTCCTATATGTTACTCCACTGGTATCGAACTCATCTAAAATGTTTGTCTTTTAAGAGCGCTGTTTGGGATTGTGTTTAGAATTGGTGCTCTGCTCAAAAATGACTGTAATTTCTGAAGGTCTGAACTGACGCATGCTGCTATGCCTTTGCAATAACTGTGGTGCCTGTACATTTTGGAAATAGATTATTAAATAGAAACAAGGGGTCTCCAGAGTTCTCTCTACTTTGTGATAGCTACCCTGAAGTCCCTGATGCTTGACTAAAGAAAAGCATGAATAATTTGTTGTCACTCCTCCATAGTTGTAGGGGAATATTCAACTTTTCCAGCTATTCAGTTGCCGTGCTGGGTTGTACTTCATAGCAGACAATGCTAAGCTAATGCCACATGAGAATGGCTTTGTTTCCATGGTGCTAATAGGTCCTGCTTTTACCAGGATCCTTTGAACTAATGGAAATGGGAATAACAGTGAGAATTGCTATGCTAGCCCTAGTCAGCTGTCATTTATTCTGGGCTGCTATTATTTACTTTTTAAAAATAAAACATGGATCAGCCTTTGTATTTGATTGCTTCCTTTATGAAATGTGGATGTCCAATGTTACATTTAATCAGAGAGTTCTGATAGTTTAATGATGGGGGATTTTTCCACTAAGTGCTAAGTCCAATCAGAAACTAGGCGAGTGGTGTATACACTGAAGAAAAGATCTTAAGGAAGTATTTTAAACCATGCAGGGCAGGAAAAGTGGTGAATGCACATTTGAAATGAATGTGTGTGTATCTTGTGTTGCTATATATTTACCTCAAGCTTATATTTAGCTGAAGCTTGCTGGTACTCAGCTCTTAAAGCTGCATACATCCAATTGCAAGCCCCAGGCCCCCAAAAGAATATATAAATAGATAAGCATGTAGTAATGACCCCGGCGTATCTGTGACTAAGCCTTTGTAAGTCTAGCATGCTGCTTGCAGCATCAACAAGCCAAATGCTTAGAAGCCAGGCATAAAACTAATAGCTATCCCTGCCTATCATTCCTTGCATCTGGTATTCCCAGATCTACTGTCTCTGAACATGGAAATTTCTCTTAAATTCTTACTGAGAGCCTCATTAAGCTTCATTATGACCATCTCTATTAATTCACTGAATGTATAAGATTGTACTTGTGCCCACTAGCCCAGCCTGTCCACAACAGCATTATACATTGCATGCACCCCAGATGTTACCCACAATTCATTAGAAAGGGACCCTCTGTGTGCATGGAGGGACATCTGTCGGTTCCTCCCTATAAGTAAGTTTTGATTCATATGAATGGAATCTTTTCAGACTGTAATTGGCTGTATGGTGAATAAGAGGTCCTTCAAGAAAATTCCATTCCCAGTGAATATTACCTGGTTGGCTTTTCTTGTTACATACTGTATGGTTATATTGGTATATAAAAGTATAATGAACTACAAGCCTTCGGCTCTAATAAAGATCCCAATATAGCAGCCAATGGAGAAGAATCAGATTTTTCCCCCTCCCTATTCTTTGTCTGGTGTCCCTCCTTCTCTACTATCTGTGAGAGAGAAGTTTGCAATCAGTGGTTCTCAGAAGAGTAATGTCAGTCATGTCAACAACCAATTATTAAGGCCATGAAATGCAGGGTGAAAAGTCATTTTTTAGGCAGGACAAGAAGCAAAGGCTTTGAACTGCTATAGTGTAAGATGGAAACTACATTTTCACATATCATGTGTGTGGTTTCATTCTAGCTTGCAATGAAGCTTTTGATGTGGCTACATATGTTGTGTTTTTGAGGGACCCTAACAAAATGCAAAGAGCAGGAATTCCTGTTCAGAGAAATAGATAAACAGAATTTGAACTCATGGAAAAATGTGGATGTGCAGAGCTGGTTGAAAAACAAAGGAAGCCACCAGATCGCATCTGGAGACTAGTTACCAGAAATGAGAATTGCCACAGGATCGGTCACAAAGAAACAATTTATCAAGATCAGATCCAAACTAGAAGGCATCAACCAGAGGTCAGAAATTTAACAGTTATAAGACAGCAAGTCACATTTGACCGGTGCAACAGGTCCACAAAAAGATGGCAAGGCATGGAAAGGAGGAAGGAAGTTTGTGTATGTCTCAATGATGTGTCTGAAAGAAAAAGAAATAAGTTATAAATGGAGAAATGTGTAATAGTCTCACCTCAGAATTGTACTTTGAAGAAACTGGATAGGAATGGACAGGGATGATATTCTCAGAAGTCTTCTACATACAACCAAGAAAACAAGGAAATGGATCATTGAACAAGGTTATCGTTCAAGCATAAAGGAGCAGGCTCAAATTATGCCCCACATTATGCAAAGACTTAACTCTCTGGAGTCTGGAGAAAGGTCTATTGCTGGGAAAGGTAGAAAGTAAGAGAAGAGGATGACCAGCAGCAAGATAGAATTACTAGTTACAGTGGTGATGAGTATTCCAATGGAAGTCCTGAAAGACCAAGTTAGGAACAGAGAAAATCAATCTATGTGGTTACTAGGAATTCACAATTACTTCATGACACATTAATTATCTCATATTGTTTCCATCCATTAGTACAGGTTTTTTTTTTATTGTACGGACTGACAAACTTTTAAGGAAGTTTGAGCATATTTGGAGTGTAGAGAATAAAGCCTTCCAAAGATGCTATCTATCACTTCTCAACATAACATTGTCTTTTAAAATATATAATTAAGCAACCAACCTCCAATATTATTTTCAAAGAATGCTTTTATTCTGTGTAGGGCCCAGTGGAAAAGAGCATTCTACAAAGATCATGCTTAAGGCTGGCATTTTGCTTTGAAACGTGCTTGCTTCTATTTTAGAGAAAGAGGGAGAGAGAGAGAAAGAGAAAGAGAAAAGCCAGGTGGGACTGGCAGCCTGCTGGATATCAAGGGAGATATTTACTCCAACAGCCAGATGTCAAGTAGAAAGGGGTTTTCTCTATAGAGAAAGCAAATGGAAAAGCAGCATTGCCACACTGCAACCCAAGCTCTGCCCTCTTATGTCTCGGTCATAACATCAAATGCAGATCCATTGCAATAGCAGACTACTGCTCTTGCCATTTGAAAGAAAGCTTCAGATCCTACAGACACCTCTGGTTCCCCCCCCTTTCCTAACCACACTGCCTGAAATACCATAGATAGAATCTGAGTTTTCAGTAGGCTGCTTGTTTTGTCTGCACAATTAGATCTATCTTCCCATTAGGCAAAAACATTTAAAATTTACTTTTGAAAATGCAGGCTGGAACTCAAAAACAGGGAGGATGAAACCTGAATCAATCTAGCCCTTGGAATTGTGGATTATTTATTTCATGTGTCTGGGAAGCTGCAATCCATAAATATCTGACGGGTAATAAAATCTTCACCCCTGAACTTAAATCAGTACGTCCCTCTAATTCTGAAAATCAGGGTACCTCTGCTAAAATAATAGCTATTAAAAGTTGGGTAACTTGTTTACTTTGTTTTTGGTATGTGATTAACATTTGATGGGGGGCCCTCCAGTATTCTATGAGGATTGTAATTGGAGACCGTATTTATATTGCTGATTTTTAAATCAATCATTATCTAAATATTTTCTTTGCCCAAGCTCTTAACAGATTATAGATGTTATCAGTGTTACCAACACACTGAGTAAAAATGTGATGTTTCTGTCTTCTTAAGAGATGGAGGATTGCACCTCTGGGTGAGAACTGTGATGCCTCTCAAAGGATTTGTCCCAGTATGCACTGCTGAGCTGTCGGGAAATGTGTAAAATATCCATGATTATCTTCAGAATGATGTTCTTACCCAAAATGAAGAGCTGGTCCCTAGCCTTACTGTTTGTAGTGACAATATTGGCTGGGAACATATAGCTTACTGCACAAGACAGACAAACATTTAGCCATGTCCTATTTTTATCTAGGTCTTCTCCTCCTAGGAAATACCAGGAGGGAAGCATTCAAACCAATACAAAGTCTTAGAGTCTAGCAGATTGTGGAGTACATGACAACAGTGCTAAATTTTGCATTTCAGTGTTTGTCATCTGGAGCTTGCATTTTTCTGGAACCTTTACTTAACAAACTGTCTAGCCAGGGTCTTCCTCCTCCTGGGTATTTTCCAATGTGAGGCAAGATGTGAGAGACACGTACTGCTGCTGGCACAAAGATTATTTGCAAATAATATCTATAAAGCCCAGTGTGTCTGCTTAGAGCTATTAGCTAATATTGATTAATTCCATACACACATATAAACACACACACACACACACACAATATTTTATCCTTTTTATTTTAAGTAATACCTTTCAGAGAGGGAAATAAAGCTAATGTGAGGTCATTGTATTGTTATCAGCTATTAAAACTTAATACTTTCAAAAGAAAGTTTTTTATGTAAGACAAAAAATAGACTAGGTTTTTAGACACGGTTGTATCAGTGCCACTGGCAGCAATATCTGCTAAGACACACGCAAGGGCATAGCCAGGCCTTCTGTACGTTAACTCTAACCCCCACTGCCCCCCAACCCTAACAGGAGATGGGAGGCACATTGTGGTTGCCCTGGGTGGAGTGTGGGTGCATTGTGGTTGCCCTGGGTGGAGTGTGGGTTAGAGTTGGGGTTAGGCATTGTGGGTTAGAGATGGGAAGGCCTGGAAAACTTGTGAAAAAAACAGGTTTTTCCCCCGTTTGTTTCCAAACTGCTTTGGAAACAAATGGGAATTTTTTTTCCCATTTTTTCCTCCAGGGCTTCCCATTTCCCATTAGGTTGGGAGGCAGTGGAGGTTAGAGTTAACATATGGTAGGCCTGGCAGCAGCATTTGGCATGATGCCTGAGGCGGCAAATGGCTGCATTGTGCCGAAACCGGCCATTTGCTGCCTCGTGCATTGTGCCCAATGCCGCTGCCATGAGGCCACGAAACAAGCCGGGCAGCGGTAAGGAACCAGTATACCGGTACTGTTGATCAGATCCCCCTCCCCCATCAGCTTGGCCTTGTCACAGAGGCACTGGCAGATCCCCCCTTACCTTGTGTCTATGGTGAAACCAGACGGAATCAGCGGCAGGCCATCCGTGCAAGCCCTTAAGTAGGGCTTACTTTCGGGGGAGGGCTTATATTAGCCAACACCCCCCCATGAAAATCAGCTGGGACTTACCTTTGGGGGCAGGTTTACTTTTGGGGAAACACGGTAACTACTGTGATGTACTCAAACCAGGCTGTCCTTGAAAACTACTCAAAGCATCAGCTGACCCAGAATTCAGTGGCATAGACAGTATGCCCTCATGATACCTCTGTTTCATGAGCTGCACTAGTTACCAGAATGCTTTTAAGTGTAATTCAAGGTGCTGGTTATGACCTATATAGCTGTCAGTCCCATTAAGTTAGAGCAGAGCAGGAAATCCATTGATAAAAGAGGCTAAGACTGTTTTTATTGAGAATGGTTATGATAACAGAATCTTGCAAGTCTGATTGTACTATACCTCCTCCTCCTTCTTATACTGTTGTGAGCTAGGGAGGTGTCTGTCTGAGCGTCTTATGAATATTTTCTGCTTAAGATATGCTTCATCTACTTTTGCCTAGTAATGGTTCCTGCATATTTTCATCAAGGTTATCTTCCCTACTCTCTAAAAAAAGGGATTGGTTATCTGAGGGACTGCCTATATTTCGTGAAGTCTGTCCAGTTGGTACAAAATGACAGGATTGGCACACTCTGGGTTCCTTCAATTACACAATGTTATCTTTCCAGACTCAAGAAACATACTTTCTACTTTGTGATGACTGCCTTCTAAAATGAGATTCCCCCTACTATCCATGTGATTCCCTACTCCCTGGCCACAGTGGTATTCCAGAAAGTCTTAAAGTCTTGGCTGTTCTCTCAGGCTGTTCTCTCTGCAACCCCTGTCAAATTGTTTGAGGGTATATGTATGTGTGTGTGTGTATAATTACTCAGTCAGTTGCCATCAGTTTTTCTTTTTCATTATTTTCTTATAATTATTAAACGAATTCATATATAGGTCAAAATATTATATTGTATTTACTATTCTGCTTAGTTTTTTATTATACCCATCTAGAAACAGTTCAGATTTGGACAGTGAGAAAATAGATTAAATTAAATTAAATTAAATTATCTCTCTGTTGTTTAACCCTAGAAGGAATGTTTCCCTCTGTGGGAAATATATCAGGTGGAAATCCAAAAGAAGATCTTAGTTTTGTCTCTATCGACAGCAGTGGAATTCAAATGAGCCTATTTTGCTATTTTCAAAAAGAAAATGTAAATTATTGCATTTCAGAGGGATTTTGGAATTGATTGACTGTTCATGTTGCTTGTATGGAGAGGGTGTTCTATGGAGAACACGCCAAGTTTGTTATAGCTTTATTTGGATTGTTTCTACTGCATTTCTTTTGAAATGGTTTTATTGTTGGTTTTATTTTTATATTCATATTTTTTTGGTCTGTGACCGCAAAATAAAAAAATATTATTATTATATTCATATTTTAGATTTATTCTGTAAACTATCTGTAGCTGGATGTAAAGCCTAATGTGTTTTGCAGGAAGAAGAAGCATAGACTTCAAGGCATGATTCATTTGCAGAAGTGATTATTATATTCAAAACTTATCAAACTGGTCATGACCTGTGCGTAAATATGTCAGTGTTGCATCAAACTCATTCATATTCTGCTTACCCCATTTTAGCCTTGAAGAAAGGACGATTCTGGATCACACCTGACCCATATCATAAAGACGACAACATTCAGATAGGAAGAGAGGTCAAGATCTCTTGCCAAGTGGAAGCAGTTCCCTCTGAAGAGCTCATGTTCAGTTGGTTTAAAAATGGTCGGCCACTGCGCAGCTCTGAAAGGATGGTGATTACTCAAACAGATCCCGATGTCTCTCCAGGAACCACCAATCTGGACATCATTGATTTGAAATTCACTGATTTTGGGACGTACACATGTGTTGCAGCTCTGAAAGGTGGTGGCATCTCAGATATCAGCATCGATGTCAACATTTCCAGTAGCACAGGTGAGGGTGTTTCTGTAACTTCCCATAGGTCACTTATAGGAGTTCAGTGCCAATTCTTTTAGGAAGATAGGAAGCTTTCTGAAAGAAAGTCAGGTAATTTTTCCATTGAAATTCAATGGAACAGGCAAACTGCAACCATTAGCCTAATTTAAATACCTTTTCCTCTGCAAACTAGTTTTATGGAAGATACACTTTCTTCAGTGGGAGTGAAAGACAGAGAAATAAGAGTGTGTCACAAAGAAAGGATATCAGCAATATAAAGTTTAGAAAAAGAATAAGTTGTTCTTCTCCTGTTTATGTGTCATTAGCCATTGGCAATCTTCCCCTTGCAAATTACTCTCAAAAGCATGAAGACCCTGTTACACTCCCTGTTTAACCAAGCAGCTGTTTTCACAATGGATTTTTTTACCCAGTCACCTTAAAAATACAGGGAACTAACTGATGGAGATTTTGCATTCAAAGCACACATGCTGCCACTGTGCTATAACTCTTCAAAACACTTCCACATTGATGTAGGAATGAATATGAGAAACATTTGATCTGAAAATAGCTTTGCTCATAGGAGTGGGGGATATGGTTGTTTGGTGGTGTATTTCATTTCAGTTCTAGCAAAACATATGCCAAAAGGCAGAACATGTGTATCTCTGTATGTGTGCTATCAAGCAGATATTATTAAATGTCTGGCATATGATGGATGAATAATATTTGCTTATATTTGTCTTGCAAGGCTGAAGCAGAGAGGGCCATTCTATTCGTGGAGTGTTTCTCCTCCAACAGAAAGCAACCAATGCATTACCATTTCTTGAGATAGATTCATTTGGAAGAGCAATTGGATGTATCAGAAGAATCCATCAGATGGCTGTACCTGAAAGCTTTTCATAGCTTCTTCAGCCAGTGATAGATTGCTACCCACTGGACATGGTGCTTCACCATGTGTAAAGAAAAGTCAAAAGAGAGAAAGAGCAAAACCAATGCTTGTAGGGTGCTAATACTCTCAAATCTGTTGTAGGATCACCTTGGTCATAAAAGAACTGTGGACATCTTACTATGTATGTAAAATCATTACTAACTTACCAAAGTCCATGTTAACAATTATTTAGCTATGGATTTATATACATTATATTTTTTGTTAAATAAATTCAAAATAACTAACACAGAAATTATATATCATGAAATGAATTGGGCATGCAAATGTATTAATTCCTTTAAAAGCAATCTTGAAGTCTAATTAGTTCCAATAATAAATCTAATTTCATACTTCAAAATGGTGAGCAAAATCTAACAACAGAAGCATAGAACTTCAAGCCATGTCCAAAACTTGATGAAAAAAAAAAGGTTTTTCTAAATTTAAATATGTAACATACTAACTGTTAGGTGAGAACATACATAGATTCTGGAAGTTAGAGACTCAACAAGGTACTGTACCCTGGAAACGGATAGAAGTGGAAGAAAAATGATCTTTTTGCTGTAGGTGGATGGCATTTCCAAGGAGACAGCCTTTCTCCTGGGTGTCCCATTTAAGTATTGTTGCTGAGCCTTTACTGGAGACATGTTATGGAACTCTAAAAAAAACTCTCAAAGATGAGACTCAATGACTGCTGTAGAAGATTATAGTCAATCCCAAAACATCCATTTACCAGGAAATAATCTGCAGATACATCCTGACACCTCTCTGCAGGATTTTATGTATCACTTCACCTTAGCTTTGTCCTTTTGCTTGGCAGACGGGCATCCTCTCAAAAGTCCAACTTTTTTTTCCAGTTTCTATTCTTGTCTGTGTGACTTGGAGTCATTCTTCTAAATAAATATGTTGCCAGAAGCAAGCATTTGGCTTTGTGGAATGCCAGCTTACCTTGCATTTTTCATTTTTGAAATCTATCATCTGTCTATCTTTCGGTTCAGTGAACTTGGAAATGTGTATTGGTAATACCAGATTTAACATGACACCCCATGTATAATCCTTCACCTAGCTTTGCGCTCTCCGTTTGAATCCATGGTGTGGAAACTGCCTGCCCTGCATCCTGTTTTGTTCAAAAGAGATTCTAAGGTCACCCCTCAGCATTTCATTTAAAAGACTCTTGAGTAGCAAGACTCAGACCATTCACAGTTTCAGATGGTGTGGAAATTCAGCCATCCCAAATATACAATAGTAGGTTTTTTTCTTTGTCTGAATTCTTCAGAGCTTTTGCAACTGATTGGTAAAGCCCATATATCAACCTGGTTAAACAAGATTGTGGTCCAATAGTTCAACTAGATCAGTGTTTCTCAACCTTGGCAAATTTAAGGTGTATGGACTTCAACTCTCAGAATTCCCCAGCCAGCCTAGCTTAAACTTGCCACTGAATTAGATTATTTCTCTCCATAGGCAAAATATTATTGGCCTCCATCTTGTTTTTCAAAGGTGTTACTTGCAATTTAAAAGTATGTTTCCATAGTCTATCAAATATATTTTCATATTCTTTTATATTCTGTCTTTAATTTGAATAGGATAGATCAGAGTGGGTTGCTCTCCTTTCAACTAATTTTTTAATCTACAAAAGAAATTTGCCAATTAAATGTTACTTTCTTATTAAACACTGGGTCTCTGGTCCTTCTGGTGGACTGCTGTGTGCTCTGGGTAACCTTGACAGGGTATGAAAGCAATAATCTTCTTTCTTTTTAGTTCAAAAGTGCTTAATAATGTTTTTTTTAAGTGTCTGGTGTCGTAATAAAAGTAATTTTCTAGTCTATATAATTAATGACTCAGTCAAGGCATTTTCAAGCTGCAGGCATTCATTTAAAAAACATCACTTTTAATATTGCCATTTATTGACTGAGAAAATGCCCTTTTTAATTGAGAAGCTTTTTCCCCCCTTCCTTTTATCCCTGGAAACAAACAGAGGGAGATGAAATCCAGAGGTTTTGCAAAACATACTTCTGGGTCTTTTTTAGGCTTTACATACAGTTGTATGGGAATGACCTCAAGATGGCTGCACAACCAGGCAACTGAAGCCCCACCACTTAATAGAAATGGCTTTTTTTTTTTAAAGGCCCCACTGTTTTGGCATTGTTGACCTCTCCCAATGGATGCTCTGGACAATTTGCCCTTTGTTATTTTACTCATAACTCCATTTGGTTATCTTGTTAATTATTATAGTTTGTCACACAGTCAGCCAGATATTGAGAGTGGATTTGGCATTTTTATCCACCTATCAAGTCCTTTCCAAGGACCTGGGATAGACAAAGGTGGATGTTTGATGGTGTTAAAGATATTGTTGCAGGATGTAAGCTGTTCTGAGTAAAATTGCCTTTTGCAACTCATTGTCAGGGTCATCTTAGTGTTTTTTTTCTCATAGGTGTAGGATCCGCATTTTGGATAACAAGCACCATCTTGTTATCCAAGCACAGCATCCAGGTCTAACTGGGTGAACTGTCTTTTGTAACTGACTGATGGTAATTATGCCAGTGCCAATGGTGTTCAAGTGGTACTCCAAACCACCTATCTGTATCATATAGGGACTCTGGCTGGTGTATAATAAATATTAAAAGCATAAAAACAGTTTACAAAATTTAAAGTGGCAAGGAATATTAACAATTGATTAAAAGGAAGGAGGATCTATTATCATCAATAATCAAAGGGTGATGTTGTACTATACTGTAATACTCTACTTTGTGTGGTCAATTTTGTCCAACATGTTGTTTTCAACAGTGCTCACAAGCAGTGATGTTCTGCCACACAATTGATAGCTGTTGTTTAATTTTAGTCAAAGAGTAGGAGTTGGACAGGTTGCTGGTTTTTAGATGAACTGAATATGGTTCTTGCTGCTTTTGTTTATATATCTTTTGTGTGTATTTGTATTATGGAACTGCAGGAGTAGCACTATAGTTAAAACTGTTCTTCGTTTTTCAGTGTTGTACCACAGCAAGATCTAAAAACTAATACAATCATCATAAAATCAAGTCAAGTTCTTTGATGAAGAGCATTAACGTAGTCACATTTCAAGGAGAAAAAAAAGAATAATGTCTACATTCTTTTCTTAGTGTTGTTTTAGTTCTGTATAGTATAGCAGATTGAGTAAACTGAGAAAACATAGAGTGATGGACAAGAAGAAAACAACCTATTTTTCTGGATTTGGATTATTTCTATATTTCTATATTTATTTATTTATTTATTTATTTATTATTTATTTATAATGTATTTAGGTGGGTGGCTTACAATATAATAAAAAGTTAACAAGTGCAAAAAACAGTTGCACTTAGATTATTAGAATAATACTAATATTAGAATAAAAAGTTAAAAATAAAAACCAATTAATTATTAAATTTTCTCTACCGTGTCAGTCAACCCCAATGTAACAGGTCTCTGTTGGGGCCTCAGGCCAAGTGGCAGAACCTAGTTTTAGACTCTTCTGGAAAGCCAGGAACATGGACGGCAGATCTCACCTGTGACACGAAAATATTCCAGAGGGTGAGGGCCACAACAGAAAAGTTCTTCTTGTTAGGCACAAGAAACCAGGAGGTGGGATAGAGTTCAAAAGTACTACAGGTTTATATCACATCACCTACAGCCAAGAATCTGATCTACTAATGGTCAAAGCAAATTGGTGCTAGATAAGAGTCTACAGAATTATGGGAGGCTGGACTTAGTTCTCTTGTGGATGTATAGCAACTCCAAAATGATGAAAAATTTGACCCCATTCTTGGGCTCAGCCTGGTCATTTCCTACTTCCAGTTGCAGAAATTGGGTTTGTCTAGACTAGTGAAGAGAAGAACTAGGGGTGACATGATAGCACTGTTCCAATATTTGAGGGGCTGCCACAAAGAAGAGGGGTCAGCCTATTTTCCAAAGCACCAGAATGCAAGACAAGAAACAATGGATGGAAACTAATCAAGGAGAGAAGCAAACTTGAACTAAGGAGAAATTTCCTAACAGTAAGAACAATTACCAATTACTCATCCTTGTTCCTTACACTGGGATGTGTATAACACTATATCAAAATATATTCAGATGTGAAATCCTCTTTACTGAATACAAATAATACAATACAAATAATACAAAATACAAATATGTTGAGACTCTAGAAAGAATACAGAGAAGAACAACAAATACGATTAGGGGACTGGAGACTAAAACATATAGGGAATGGTTGCCGGAATTGGGTATGTCTGGTTTAATGAAAAGAAGGACTAGGGATGACATAATGGCAGTGTTCCAAAATATAAAGGGCTGCTACAAAGAAGAGTACCTGAAGGCAGGACAAGAAGCAATGGATGAAAGCTAATCAAAGAGAGAACCAATCTATAAAGGAGACATTTTCTGATAGTTAGATCAATTAATCAATGAAACAACTTGCCTCCAGAAATTGTGGGTGCACCATCATTAGATGTTTTTAGAAGAGATTGGACAGTCATTTGTCTAAAAAGGTATAGGGTCTCCTGCTTGAGCACTGGATTGGACTAGAAGGTCCCTTCCAACTCTGTCATTATGTTATTCTGTCATACCTTTCCAGAGCTGGTTGGGTGCCTCCTAAATTATGCCTTATTTTGTCCAATTTGACATTTAATGACACAGAACTCTCACGTACTAACCATTTCATTTCCACTTCTTGTTTTCTTCCTTTCCTTTCCCCTTTGCACCCATTTGAAGTTCCACCCAACCTGACTGTTCCACAAGAAAAGTCACCCTTGGTCACCAGAGAAGGAGATACCATTGAACTGCAGTGCCAGGTGACCGGGAAACCCAAGCCTATCATCCTCTGGTCCAGGGCAGACAAGGAAGTTCCCATGCCAGATGGGACAATGCAGATGGAGAGCTATGATGGGATCCTGCGGATTGTCAATGTCTCAAGGGAGATGACAGGGACCTATAGGTGTCAAACCAGTCAATATAATGGATTTAACGTCAAGCCAAGGGAAGCATTGGTACAGCTGATCGTACAATGTAAGTCTCTGTTCCCTTTTACTCCACCTTTTCTGCAGCAATGTTAAATTTTAAAATAATGTTTGGGGGATTTCATTTCAATCAACAGATTCATATTTCTCTGTTGTGTAGATTGTTGAGTTGTTAGTCTTCTATGTGAAATTCGGTTTTGCAACACTGTCCTCTCTGAAGCAAGAGGATACTGCAATATTTGGGTGCCTATAGACCAGGGGTGGGGAACTATGGTCCTTTTATGACCTATGGACTTCAACTCCCACAATTCTCAAATCAGCATGGCTGGCTCAGGAATTCTGGGAGTTGAAGTCCACAAGTCGTAAAGGGGCCATAGTTCCCCACCCCTGCCATAAACAACAATTACCTTTGACTAAACTGGATTTAGAGATTTGGTTAGTTTGAACAGGGAAGAAATTGGTGTATGTTATTATGTAAAGGGTATCCCTTATTCTTCCCTGAATGGAAAAAAATATTTAATAAATTTGCTATTAAGTCATGCTGACATTCATTGGCAGGGTTCACTCATCATGACAAAACCTATTGTTATGTTTATTTAACATGTTTTGCTCAAACAATAAAACATAATATGGTTTACAATGATAGCTATATTTGTACAGGAAGCTAAGATTTTGGCTGGTTTCCCAAAGATGCTGAAATGCAGATTATACAACTTCATTTTTAATCTACCTAAATATGGTATGTAAATCCCACCAGTAAATTACAGAACATTTTTTTAAAACAAAAAATAAAAATGAAATGCTGGGTATCAATCTTGTTTTAATGTAAACAGGCTTTATTTTTTTAATGGCATATTCTAGAACTGTTTTAATTGGTCTGTTCTTGGTCTTGAATCTAAGATGGAGATCTTCCAGCTTCCCCTCTCAAGTGAAAAATTGGCCTGACAAAATGTGCTGAGGGGCCAAAATTGTTTAACTCCAGCTTGAAACTTCATTAGAACAATTAAAAAGACCCAGTCCCTTTGCAAACCAATGATTGATTATGGGTCATCAAATTGCAGTTGACTTAGAGCAAACACATATTGTAGAAATAATTTCTCCATGATGATCTGTCCCTAAACTGGTCTTTTAGGCTTTGCAAGTGTGCATTCAAAGCCACTGGAACTGAGTCCAGCCATCTTGCTGCTGGTTGTGCTCTTCTCTTCCCTTCCACTGTTCCCAACATTAGAGCCTCCTTCAGTGAGCTGAGTTTTTTTGCATGATGTAGCTGTAGTAGGATAATGTGAGTCTAGTCATTTATGTCTCAAATGAAAACTCTGGATTGGTTTGTTCAGTGATCCATCTGTTTGTTTTCTTGGCAGTACTTGGCAGTATTCTCACAAGTTTTCTTCAGCTTCCAAGTTCAAAGCCATCAATACTCTTCCTACCTTGCTTCTTCAAAGTCCAACTTTTGCTTCCATACAATGTTGTGGCTTGAATGATTTTGATCTTTGTAGGTATAGAGACATTTGAAATTTCTTTTCCAAGTAGCCAATGAAATATTGGTTTTTGTCTTGCTGGAAGCGTGCTTTGAAAACCTATGTCTGAGAGGAAGCAAAACATGAGAAAGCGGGAATTGTGGAGAAATGTAGATTAAAATAAAAGAGATAAACTATCAGAGAAAAAAGATACTGACATATACTTTTCTCTCAAGAGAGCAGTAAGCTTTAAGAGTACAAACCAGTGCTTCAATTTCTGGGAACTAGGCTGCTGTTTTTCTTTTCAACTTCCACAGTTGAACTCCTAGCCAGTGGCTATGCTCACAAGGGATTGTGGGGGTTGAAGTCCAGCATGTCTGACTAACACAAGATTTGGGAAACAATTGCCAATTTGATCTATATATATATATATATATATATTTGTTGGATTCATACAAGACATTAGACCTAGGTTAACCAAATGCAGTGGTTGTGTTCATATAACATGTGTCCAAGAAATCATGACATTACTGGATGATCTGCTTCTTATATGTTCAGATAACAGCTGGCTTCCCACCGTGGGTTTTACCATGGATTTCCAAATACTCTCTGCAAGTAGCTATTTTGATTTTACAGTTTGCTCGGGTTTTTTGCCAAATTGTGCTTTTTAGCAAGTGTTTTGATTAATAAGGCCACAAATATCTTGAATGTTCTCTATCCTTCACCTAATTCCCTTTCAGAGAAAGAATATAGTGAGAAGATTTCAAACAACTGACATACACATCTATATGGCCCTGTCTAACAAAAGGGGGGGAGATGTTGTGCCCCTACTTTGTTTCTCTTTGAATTAGCATATAGCCTTAATTCATAGCTAAGGACAAGGACTCGGTACTCTTTAAAAGCATTGAAATAGAATGTGTAAAAATAATTTAGAACTGTTGTCTAAGAGTGTCTCAAAGAGAAGGTTGGTCCGATCGTTTGCTTGCTTGCCTTAGATGGCTTATTATATAAAAAAGGAAAGGGAGACCTTTTCTCTCCTTTTCCATTAAAATGGTTCTTCAGGTAGATATTTTGCTGCTTGCAGGAGAGGAGATGCTGACTCTAGTAAGGCTTTGCTAATGATTCTTGAGGTCTGTGCTAAAAGCTTAGCCCAAGATAACATTGACTGGACTTCAGTTTGATTTAGGTACATGAAATATGGGTAATACACTGTATGTACATGTAAATATTTGTGTGTGTTCTGGTGACTGTTTTTGACAGCTTTTATAAAATGCCACAGTGATTCCAATCCAGCTAATATTGCAAGGAAAATACATTTAGGAGCTTGTTCTAGCATTGGTTTGTTGTTGTTGTTGTTGTTGTTTTTCTTGTTGCTCAGCAATACTTTTAAAAATGGTAGTAAGTGTTATATAATCTGGCTGACCTTATTCCCCAAACAGTATGAACATTTTTATTTTCTTTGTTTTTGACAGGTAAAGGCATGTTTAAATTTCTAATGACAGCTAGCTTGAGTAGAGCACCTTATTACGATATTCTTTCTTTCTTTCTTTCTTTCTTTCTTTCTTTCTTTCTTTCTTTCTTTCTTTCTTTCTTTCTTTCTTTCTTTCTAAAAAAAGGAAACAATTATATCAATTTCCATCTGCAATAACGCTATCATAAACTATGAATAGGATATATCTCAGAATTTTACAATGGCTTCCTTAAAGTGTGGGGAGGGAATATATGATTCATGATAGTTATTTTATTATTTTGGAAAACAAGAAACATAAACTAAAACCATTCTAAATGTCAATCAAACGATATATCTACCTTGGGAATAAGGCCCATTGTTTTGGAGTATATATCCATAGAATCACTTTCTGAGAATAAAAAAAAGAGATGATATTTTTTTTTTAAAAAAATTGATGATTCCAACATTTTGTATGGTTTTTTTTATGATTCCTGCAGGCCAAGAAGGAGCAAAATTAGAACTACTAGGAATCATGATGGGAACCTTTTCCCTCCCAAAATGGCTGTATCAAATGTGAGCAGGAGTCATTCTAAAAAAGGTGTCACACCAAACTGACTTTTCAATGACTGGACATCATCCATTGCTCAGCTTTCTGGATTCCCGGAACCCTTATTTCCTTTACCAAAGTCGCCCCATTTATTTTTTTAAAAAAATATAACATTCCATTATGCCTGGATAGCTTATAGCAGGGGTGTCAAACTGCCGACCCATGGGCCGGTTTCATCATACCAGAGCTGCACCCACCCCATTGCCGGCAATGGCAAAAAAGCTGCGATACGTCACACGACGTCACGTGACGTCACAAGTTTGACATGCCTGGCTTGTAGCATCCTCCTCAAAAGAGCCACCTTTGAGATAGATAATGTTGCAATGGTTAAAATGCAGTATTGTGGACAAACTCTGCTCATAGGCTGGAATTTGATTCTGACAGACTCAAGGTTGACTTAGCCTTCCATCCTTACGAGGTCAGTAAAATGAGGCCCCAGATTGTTGGGGCTAATACTTTGTAAACTGCTCAGAGAGTGTTGTAAAGCACTATGGAACAGTATATAAATTTAAGAGCTATTGCTATGAACTGCAATTTCATCATCCCCAGCCATTATGCTACAAACTATATAATGGGTCATTGAAGTCTAACATATCTGAAAGGGAGCAGGTAATCCAAGAATGTCCGGATCAAATTGATATATTGAGATGTTGAATGATGCCACAGAAATAAGATTATTGCCCAAAGTTTTGCTGCAACAATTTTGTTAATCTGTGCTAAAGGATATTGGATTTACTTGTATGCAATAAATGTGAAAAGATCTGGGATGTCATCTCATTTCAAAGAAACACATATTCTTTAAAAATTGCTGACCCATCCACTGGAAATAGTTTTACCAAAGTCTTGTGGGGGAAAAAAAAGGAAGACGTGCCATAGCATATTTTGTAGAGCATGTATTCATTTCACTGAGGCTTATCCACTGGATGAGGTCCATTGCTCATCTCAGCCTGATAAAAACACAACAAATCACAATGGAGGAGTAAGCTTGAGATCACATACTTCTGGAGGTTGGATCAGATTTTGTTTTCTACTATTTTTTTTCTCACATCATTGTTAATGAGTTTGGGGGGGAGAAGGAAAGCAGAAAAAAAACTTCATGCAAAAGCAATTGCAAGTGAGCATCTTTGCTAACTTTGAAAACACCTTCAATAGTAAATAAAATACCATCAAGCACATAATATAATGAAATGTTTATATCATGTACCAAGTCAGGAAATCATATAGAAAAGAAAAACAGTAAGTGATTGCTGAGACTCTTGACTGGAGTGATCCCTTTGAATTGATGAACACATTTGAAATTGATAAACACACAAACACACATAGATGTGTGTGTGTGTGTGCAAGTTGATGTAATTAAAAGAAAAGTAACTGTCAAAGGAGCATTGATATTGTATTTTTAGTACTGTAGAATCCATCTCTGCCTTGTACTAAGGCCTATGAGTAAGTTCCCAAACATACCAATACTTCATTATTTTTGGTATCCAGACTCATATGTCATGGAGCTTAACTTATGTTCTAAAACAAACATGGCAACAGAGCACTTTGGTTTGTAATATATGTATCTCTGAGTTAATATTAAGATAGGTGTGTGGATGGATGGATGGATGGATGGATGGACAGATAGATCATAATTTAAATCACACAGGAAGAGAAAGAACAAAAAATGCTGAGGCAGAAATTTGCCAATATTTCCCAAGCTGGTGCCCTACAATTAGGAGAAAAAGGATTCAGAAATTTTCAAAAGTTAACTCATGTCAAGGGTGATAATGGAACATTAGATGGACATGATTTTTGAAATGTTTATTTTTGGCCAAGTTTGAATGTATGTGTTGTGTTTTATTTCTTGATTAATTGTAGTATTTTAGTGATTTCTCCATGGTAATTTTAAATGGCAGTGCTATATTCTTCACAACTGTAAATTAATTGTGAATATTTAGGAAAATGAGATGTCAATCTCTTTTAGGATAGCTCCCATGTATTTTCCAGATTAAGCTATGGAATAGTTATTCTGATAAAACTTATCATTAGAGAGGTAATGGCTGATTGTAACAGGTTCAAAAGTCTTTTAAATGGACATTAGAAAGAAATAGCCATAAAAACATAAAGAATATATATTTATATGATAGGAAAAAGGAAGAGAAAAACAACAAAATCTGTAGCTGACAGAATGTGAATATTTGCTGTGCATGTATACACTTAAAAGTTTCTTTGAGATATTGGTGTCACCCTCAGTATGAATAATTTCACAACATATAGATAGATTTAATCATAGTTTCAGCTGGGAAAATGTGACCATCCTAGACCAAGCCATGTCCAAAAATGCCAGGGAATTTCTAGAAGCCTGGAACTCTGACAAATCAGCCATCAATAGACACATAGACATTAACAACATCTATAGACTATGAAAAAGAGACAATCAATCAGCCAAAAAGGGAACAAGAAAGACTCCAGCACCTCTCCACCTCCTCCAAGGTTAACATCAGACCAACAATCAAGTAAATAATATCTCAATCAAGAAACTGCCAAAGAAGCCAACAGCAAACAGCCCAACCAAAGAGTCTCTAAGACCATCCCCACCAACACTGATAGGGAAGCCACTAGAATATAAACTGACAGCAACCCGCACTTAGTAGCACTGACGATGTTACCTAGTTTGGATAATGAAATGTGTGCAAGAAAGCTCAGAGAGCACCAAGGACCTCTCAGTATGAATAATTTACTTTACTGAACTTTACTGTATTTGCAAAAATACAAGTAATATATAAGATTTCTTTTCCTAGATAAGCTGTAATATGTATATTCTCACATGCTTATGTTTATATGTTGCACTGTTTTTGTTGACTGTGCTCTCATAGCTGTATAATGCATGGAATACAGCTGAAATTCTGAGCTGGATCACCTGTGCTTCATCTCAGACTGCCATGATTTGATAAGTTAATGGCCTTGTTTTGTTAACAGCAATTGGGATCTCAGAAAGATTCTCCCCAAGGAAGCCACCAAGGAAAGAATTCTCATCTGAAGTTAATATCAGGAACAGAGCAACTATTGATTATCATTAGCATCTTGGAGAGGTCTCACTCTATATACAGTAATGAAAAAAAAACAGTCTCCCAGAGGTATTTATAGAATAATGTAAACAATTTAATTAATTGTGTCAGCAAAGGGCTTTCAGAGTGATTTGTGAAACTCAGAGGTTTACAAACAATAAGGTCTGTAGGCATCTTTTCACTTGGAGCAAAGAATTTATCATTTTTCATTTCTAATAATTGATGCTGGGACAACTCAAACCAGAGTAAGTATTTAGTATTATACTAGGCTAAGGTGAGCAAAACTGCAGAATGACCAGTATGCAGGAGATGAGTAGAGAGGCATAGGAAAGCAGCAGGGTAAAATTAATGTAAGGAATGTAAATCTGTCTTGTCTCCAATAAAATAATTTCTCCAGCTTTAAAAGGAACAGACTTTTGAGTACCAGATGCTCCTAGAGGGATGTTGTCATCATACTTTGTATAGCTCTGGCCACTGTTGAAAGTAAATGTTGAACTTCATCCAAGGTAGGCAGTCCAAGGCTTTTCACCCCATGAACCCATTGATGCTTTTGTGTAGCTCCATAGTCTCTTTCACAATGTCCCATTGAAATGAGGAGTGTATCCTGCTGCAATTCTACACAAACCTCTATTTTGATTCAGCTGTACCATTCATCTTATATCTGTTCTTCTATGGGGTCTTGGGTCTATAAAACAGGGATGAACTTTATAAAGCTGGATTGGTGGCCCTGCTCCCCGATTAGCATTGTGTTAAAGACAAAGGCCTAAATGGCCTTAAAGACTATTGAAGAATAAATGATGTATTAGATGAGTAAGAATAAAACGTATAATAGATCATACCAGAACTTTGGTGACTGTCTTCTTTTGGTAATTTTCTGCAGCAACTGATATTGAGGGGCATTAAGTCATGACTCATGACCATTATTAAGTTAACTGTCATGCTGTTCCTTTTCAAGATAAACAGCATAATGCAGAGTACAGGAAAAGTCTTAAGAGGTTATAAGCAAAAGAAGTTTAAGACAGGAGTTAAGAGAACAAAAGAAATCTAAAGTAATCTAGTTTACACCAATGCCATTCACTATATTGCCTATGTCTTTTTGTCCTTGCAAACCACCTTTGCTTCCCCAAATTCCTTCATATAGCTTCATATCATGCCTTTTGGGTTTGAATCTTCCTCTCTCTTTTTTCGAGAGAGCTGCATCAAGACATGACTTTCCTGGTTTTCCCCTTCCAGTCAAGCTAAACTGTCTTTATATTTTTGAAGAAATCAAAGTACCAGCATGCCATCACTGCACTGCATATAAAGAAAGTAATCTTTGTAAAACTGAAACCATTTAGAACTATGCAGCATAAAAGCCATTTGTCAGGCTTGTTCCAGCTTGGGCATTTAGGAAAGAAAGACCCTCCATTTGTAGCAAAAAGTATACTTTTACTAAAACCAAGTAGTTATAGAGCAGGAATGTCAAACTGCCAGCCCGCGGACCGGATGCGTCATGCTGAAACCACACCTACCCCATTGCCGGCAATGGGAAAAAAGTCCTGATACGTTGTGCGATGTCACGTGATGTCATGAGTTTGACATGCCAGTTATAGAGTAAGCAAAGCTGGATTTGAATATTTTTGCATAAAGCCTGCCTTTTTCCCTTCTCCCAGGGCCTTCCCCCTTGACTAATTCATAGTGTCCAATAGTATTAAAATTTGATGTTTTGGTAACAGCTTTAAGGTTTGGTGCCTCTTTGGTTGAGTTTCGCATTCCATTCTCTCCTAGATATAAACTGTTTCAACTCTTCCCTCAAGACCCTGCTATAGGGCATTGCATGCTAAAACAACTAGACACAAAGACAGTTTTTCCCCCCTTTGTGTCATCACTCTGCTGAACACCTAGTTACCACAGTACTGTCTTATGTCTTATGTCTAAAGATATTTACCTATGTAGTAAGGCTGTATTACTAATATCTTTTTCATTTTTTCTACTATCTTCTCCTATTGGTATCTTATGAGTATATTACTTTGTTGTTTCCATATACATTAAGAGCTTCTGCACCGGAGACAAGTTCTTTGTGTGTCCAGTCACACTTGGCCAATAAAGTTTATTCTATTCTGTTCTGTTCTGTTCTGTTCTGTTCTGTCCTGTCCCGTCCCGTCCCATTCTATTCTATTCTATTCTATTCTATTCTATTCTATTCTATTCTATTCTATTCTATTCTATAGTCAGCCCGCAAGTTGTTGAAGAGTTTAGAGTTTGAAACTAACACATATCCAATTTTGTCCAGTAAATAATGGTTAACTATACAGATCTTCAAACATAAATTATCTTCCCTGACGCCTACCCTCTTAGCAGCCTGGCGGACACATTTTGCACTAAAAATTCATATCACAGCCATTTAATTGAGATGCATTTAAGGCAAATTAAATGTTGCTTCTCTTCCCATCCACTGTACATGGATCATTGTCTGCATCAGTCAAGCCTCCAAAGCCTTAAAGGACTGAGACTGTGCAGTACCTAAGATAGTAGCTCTAGTTATAGTTGCTCAATCCAAATCTAGAAGTGGAGCTAGAAGCACAAAATGTGGGCTTCCCTTCATCGTTTTAAGTATTATCTCAATATTACAGCACTCTAGTTCAGGTAATTGGTAAAGCTGGAGACATCGTTGCCCCCATCTTCTGAAATGATGTCCAAATGCCATTATTAAATGATTTTATTTTCACTCTTTTTGCCTTTCTTCCACAGCAGGGGATCAGATTTAACTAGGTTTCCTTGCTGCTTTCACCCTTCCTTTGCACATATTCAAGACTGCTCTTTTGCCTCCTTTGTTTCTCAGTGCATCCCTTCTCATCCCTCTCTCTGATCATTATCATCCTGATTTTTTTTATTAAACTAGATCTTTTTTCATCTTCCTATAGTGACCTTTAACCCTGCTGCAGAGCTAACAACTGGTTTTATTGCAAATACTCCCTTGGTGGCCAAACAAAAAAGAGAGAAAGATAATTCTTACATTAAATTGACGTTCTCTTCTTTCCTTTATTCCATCTCCTTTCCCTGATAAACTGCTCTGTTCTTGAATTCTTACTATAGAGATTTGAATAGGTAATGAAGAGACTTGATTGGCTTTGAAGCTTCTGATTGAAAGATATACGGAGTTATGTGCAAAATCCTGTGATTCAACAATTGAGAGATTACTTCTGCTATTTGGGAAAAAGATGGTGGTTTCTTGGTTGTCATTTGCTATATAGAAAAGAAAAATAAAAACTCACAATGTGCTTTCTTTCCATAGTTCCAGCTCAGCTGGAGGAAAGCGTTCTTTGAGAAATACCTGCGTGTTTTCCAGGAGTGTTTACAATTAGTTTCTTCTAATGCCATGAGTAGCAAATAGTGCTTCTGAGCTAGTCCCATGAGACACAGAAAGATTTGGTTGCATCCTCTTGTAAACTAATGATTGGGTAAACATCCACTGAGTATATGCATTCACTGTGCATTTTCATGCATTATAATAAATCATAATTTTGTTTTGGTTTTGGCTCAGCCTGATGTGTGAACCCAGGCCTTGTAATTTTTAAGCCACAGCTAATTATTAAAATTGCATTGAACCAGGATACTGTGATGTCTTTGACAAAGTAGAATTAAAACAAACTAGAATTTTGGTATAACAGAGCAAATAGAACACCCCACTTGCCCCAAGAAATGTTTCTTAATTACATCCATATAAATGAAGACAAAGCACTTCTATGGGCAAGTTGGATTTGAAGAACAGGAAAAAAAAAGATTCCTACCATTATGTCATATGTATTATAATTGTCACATCCATACATATACATAAGAGCAAACATCAACCAAATAGGAAAAATTGTGAAAATCTGTTCCTTTAATATTGATATGTAATTTTTGTTAAGTGAATCAGAGTGCAACATGTCAGTTTTAAATATAGATTATTTCCCTTGTCCCACACTTTTTTTTGTTTGGTCTCTGAAGCTCTCAAAGATGGTACCACCACAATTTGGCTGTAAAATGTCGATCAATGAAAGGGCTATCCATTTAAAAAAACGAGATCCAACATGGACTCTCTTTGCTGGCTTTACCAGAATTGACCAAAATGGAACTCTTCCAGAATGCTTTTCATTCATTAGTTTAATTAAATACCAGAGCACCATTGAAACTTATTTATTTATTACATTTAAGGCTTCCTGACCAGAACAGGGGCAGTTTACATTACAAAAGAATAATAACAATTTAACATATCAAACAACAACCTCTCCCTATCTCAGGTCTTTGGGAAGGAATAGATAGATGGATAAAAATGCCAAATCGAGTGAAACAATTGGCTGGCTATATCACCCCCCACTATGGGTACATCCTTGTTGTGGGGGAAGGGCTTGCTATGCACTAATGAGCATAGCTCATGCAGGCAATAGTGTATTCTACCAGAAGGGTCATACATGCCAAACAGGTCTTCAGGGAAGAGCCAAACTAAATATATATGCATCAATCCACTTAATATGGTGAGAAAACAGAAAAAAGAATCCTATAATGGATTGGTCATCACTTGGATCAACAAGGACTTCATCAGATGTTAGATTTCCTTGGCATCCATTGACAAGTGGGCAACAGGATTTGGGATGTATGGCTGAGCAAACAGGGCTTAGCCCTGCAGGATTACTAGAAGAACAACAACCACAGACATAAATATTCTGTGTTTGAAAATAATGTCATGGATGTGAATAAATCACTTGTAAGGATTAAAATAACATCTATCGAACAGGCCCATCAGCTTACCTACAGAACAGCTGTGGTGGATACTGAAGAACAAACCAAATGCAAAATCATATTCAATCCCTAAGTGAAATATCAGACTGAAGGTCTTGATAAAGCAATTAAAATCAGATGCAAGTAATTTAAAGGACCTGAAAGAGCAAAAATTGAAAATGTAAGGATCAAGACAAGACTTATAAATAAATATTGGTGCAGCGCTTGAAAGATTGAAGAAGCTTTGGAA
The DNA here is from genome assembly GCF_001527695.2 of Protobothrops mucrosquamatus. Lineage (NCBI taxonomy): Eukaryota > Metazoa > Chordata > Lepidosauria > Squamata > Viperidae > Protobothrops > Protobothrops mucrosquamatus. The sequence continues at coordinate 599,004 of NW_015387316.1, forward strand.
ATCACAAAGCAACAAATAACAGCAATAGCTGGGAAAATTGAACACTATGAGACATAAATCTTTCAATTTAAGCAAAATCAGCCATTTCAATCAGACTAGCGGCAATTCTACCTAAGTATAAATGGCAGTAGAAATTCTGAAAATGGAAACCCAAATGAAAGGGAAAGAATTCAGCTTTGGAAAGATCTATAGGAAACTCAAGATATATACAGCCAAGATATAGTAACTGAGTTTGGACTGGACAAATATATCATGCTTACCATCAAATAGAGAAAAATAGTGAAAACTGAAGAAATAACATCAAGAGTCTGGATGAAGATTATCACTACAAATAATTGGGAATCCTTCAGGCTGACCACATCAAGCACATTGAAGTCAAGAAAAGGTTTAGAAGTGAATACATCAAGAGAGTGAGGGAGATCTTAAAGTCCAAACTCATTGGAGGAAATACCATCAAGGTAATAAACTCCTGTCATTCCAGCTGGAATAGTGGACTGGACTCAAGCAAAAATAAAAGCCCTAGATAGGAAAACCAAAAAAATAATGACAACGAACTAACAATGACCTTCATCCTTGCACTAACGTTGACAGATTCTATGTACCAAGGAAAATAGGTGGATATGGACTGATTCAAGTATATCAGACAGTTGAAGAAGAAAAAAAAGGATTGGAAGAATATCTGAAGGACAGTGAAGAAGATGGGCTGAAGCTAATATACCAGGAAGGCTTACTGATTACTGGAG
>NW_015387316.1:599846-639242 GCF_001527695.2 Protobothrops mucrosquamatus
CGGAACGCGGCGGAACCGCGTTCCGGCACCTTTTTCCGGGCCGGCCGCACCGGAAATAGCCCCTCCCACACCGGAAATAGCCCCTCCCAAATTTTACTTGCATTCCTGTTCTCTAAAGGGGCGGTCCTAGGGTTTGATGAGGGCGTGGCCAGGTTTGAGTTCCGCCACCTTTTCTCCGAGAAAAAAAGCCCTGCCTATAGGAAAGGCTAAATGAGAAAAGAATAGAGGCATGGGAAGACAAAGCATTGCGTGGCCAGTACTTTTTAAAAATGCCATGTTTCCCCGAAAATAAGACCCGGTCTTATATATATATTTTGCCTCCAAAAGAGGCACCAGGTCTTATTTTAAGGGGATGTCTTATCGCTTACCTTAGGACTGCTGCAGCCAGGCCTCCCACACTCAGACACCTGTCATGCCGCTGCCATTTGCGGCTGCTTGTGGCTAGATGCCAGGTCATGCAGTGCATCACGCCAATGCCATGCACACTCCAAAACATCTGAAGGCAAGACAAGAAGCAATGGATGGAAACTAATCAAGGAGAGAAGCAACCTAGAACTAAGGAGAAATTTTCTGACAGAACAATTAATCAGTGGAACAACTTGCCTCCAGAAGCTGTGAATGCTCCAATACTGGAAGTTTTTAAGAAGAGACTGGACAACCATTTGTCTGAAATGGTATAGAGTTTCCTGCCTAAGCAGGGGGTTGGACTAGATGACCTCCAAGGTCCCTTCCAACTTTATTATTATTATTATTATTATTATTATTATTATTATTATTATTATTATTATTATTATTATTATTGTTGTTGTTGTTGTTGTTGTTGTTGTTGTTGTTTGTTGTTTGTTGTTTGTTGTTGTTGTTGTTGTTGTTGTTATTATTATTATTATTATTATTATTATTATTATTATTATTATTATTATTATTATTATTATTATTATACGTGCCATGGCCCAATGCACCATATGGCCTCCTGCCACAAGCGGCAGCACCGGCACAAAGTGCCACACTGCATCCTGCTGTGAGCGATATCACTGGCATGAAGCGCTGCATGGCCTTCTGCTGCAAGCAGCAGCACCATGCAATGAGCCACATGGCCTCCTGCCGTGAGCAGCAGCACTGGCACGATGAACCACACGGCCTTCTGCTGTGAGTGGTGGCACCAGTGCAAAGCACCACACAGCCTCCTGCCACAAGCAGCGGCACTGGCAAAATGTGCCACATGACGTCCAGCTGCAAGCAACCTCATAAGAAGTCAGGCAGCAACGCAACAGGTGTTGGGACATGGAAGGCCTGACTGCAGCGGTCCTAAGGTAAGTGAGTGTGGGGCATCTGGTACAGCTCCACTCCTCACCCCCACCCTAGCTTGATTTTTATGCGTGCATCTCACCCCAAAACTAGGGCTTATTTTGGAGATAGGGCTTATATTAGATACATACGTAAAAATCTAGCAAGGACTTATTTTCAGGATAGGTCTTATTTTCGGGAAAACATGGTAGCAGGGAAAACAGATAATGACAAGACCTGGCAATGGCTAAAAGCAGGAAAGTTGAAAAAAGAGACAGGAGGGCTAATTTGACTAGGTGACAAAATTAGTGGACCAGAGGAATGCTGTGGATATAATTTACTTGGACTTCAGTAAGGCATTTGATAAAGTAGACTACAACCTACTATTTGATAAGATAGAAAAATGTGGGTTAGAGAGCATCACCACCAGATGGAGAGCATCACCACCAGATGGCTGACGGGCCGTACTAAGCATGTGTTCCTCAATGAAACTGTATCTACATGGAGGGAAGTGTGTAGTGAGGTACCCCAGTGCTCTGTTCTGGGCCCAGTGCTCTTCAACACTTATCAATTATTTGGATGAGGGGATAGATGGGGAACTCATCAAATTTGCAGACGACACCAAGCTGGCAGGAATAGCCAACACTCCAGAAGACAGGCTTAAGATACAGGAGGATCTTGACAGACTTGAACATTGGGTACTATCTAACAAAATGAAATTCAATGGTGAAAAAAGTAAGGTTCTATATTTAGGCAAGAAAAACCAAATGCACAGGTATAGTATAGGTGGTACCTTGCTCAATAGTAGTAACTGTGAGAGGGGTCTTGGAGTCTTAGTTGACAATCACTTAAATATGAGCCAGAAATGTGCTTCAGCTGCCAAAAAAGCCAACACAGTGCTAGGCTGCATTAACAGAGGGATAGAATCAAGATCACGTGAAGTGTTAATATCACTTTACAATGCCTTGGTAATGCCACACTTGGAATACTGCATCCAGTTTTAGTCACCGCGATGTAAAAAAGATGTTGAGACTCTAGAAAAAGTAAAGAGAAGAGCAACAAAGATGATTAGGGGACTGGAGGCTAAAACATATAAGGAACGGTTGCTGGAATTGGGTATGTCTAGTTTAATGAAGAGAAGGACGAGGGGTGACATGATAGCAGTGTTCCAATATCTGAGGGGCTGCCACAAAGAAGAGGGAGTCAAGCTATTCTCCAAAGCACCTGAAGGCAGGACAAGAAGCAATGGATGGAAACTAACCAAAGAGAGAAGCAACCTAGAACTAAGGACAAATTTCCTGACAGTTAGAACAATTAATCAGTGGAACAACCTGCCTCCAGAAGCTGTGAATGCTCCAACACTGGAAGTTCAAATCCTGTAACACCATCAAACATCCATATCTACCTATCCCAGTCCTTGGAAAGGACTTGATAGACAAAAATGACAAATCCAATCTGAACATCTGACTGACTGTGTGACGAACAACAACAACAATAATAATAGTCTGGAGAAGACAGTTCTCAAGAATTGCAAAGTATTGTTTGGGTACAGTTTTAATTTTAATTATTTAAAAATGTTTTATTGCCTTGTTCTTTTTCTGTAAACTGATGAGAATCCAACAATTACAGCCATTGAAAAATCTGAAAAATAAATAAAAATATTTCCAAAAAAGTATATGAAGCTTCTTATAAGCTTATATAAGCTGTACCTATTTTACTTCAAAAAAGAATTCCTACAAATCCTTAAAACTTTTAAAAGAAAAGGCTGTTTCCCCTCTCCTAACATTGGTGTATCACCATTGGGATGTTATATCCCTCAGGACTCAAACAAAGAAAAAAATGGCAAAAAATGAAATGTGGCCCCAAAATTGTAAAATGACTGCCAGCTACTGTCCCTCTGGATGGATGGATAGTTGGTTGGTAGATAGATAGATAGATAGATAGATAGATAGATAGATAGATAGATAGATAGATAGATAGATAGATAGATAGATAGATAGATAGGAGCTCCACAAAGAGAGAGAAAAAAACTAAAGCTCACAATCCAAAATGAGCAAAACTAATAATGTGATTATTAAGCCAAATAGATTAACGCTGACATTTATAGTACTTGAAAGCTGTTTATGTACAGAAATCTGTGGAAATGTGCAAGTATTAACAGAAAGTATAAATTTGCACATGTGGGGAATAAATTTTGTACTCATTTGGTAAGCCAGTGACTAATGAACGGAACTTTTAATTCTGTTTCCAGCATGCATATGCATATACATTTATTTTAAAAAAAATGAAATGATTTCAAGATTATTATCATCAGAAACTAAGCCTCTACCAGTTTTAAGGAAAGTGTAGAAAAACAGCTGCTAAAACTATGCATTTATTTTAAATATTTATTGTGCAGTTTTAATGAAACTTCCAAAGACATTTACAAACATTCTAGAAAAACAGTATGTCAACAAAAATTAATACAGATAGCATCAGAAGGTAGCAGGAAAAAACATTAAATAAACACATAAAATAAAACATTTTTTTAATTGTTTCAGTGAAAGAAAACATCTGGATATATTCAGGAAGACGTTGGTGATATGTTTTGATTGGTTTTAGATTTACATAAAAGGAAGCTAATTTTTTATCCCCAAATAATTTAAAATTGGAAGGTCACCTTAAATTTATAGAGAATATATTAAGAGATCAATGACTTTGTTTTTAATCTCATAATCTTTTCTTCCTTTGTAGGAGGAATTGTCTTAATTACAGATCTGCCATCTTTTCAGATACATATGAATAGCTAGAGATTACCATTCGACTAGTAGTAATTTAGGGGAATACACGCCATGTAATACTTCATTTTATAAGTCATTTGTCTAGATCGGAATTTCAGGCACCATTACTGTCTCATACAGTGATTCTTAGGAGCATCTGTGAGAGGAGGAGTATTTAAAAAAATCAAGATTGTGATTTCCCCCCCCCCCTCTGAGTTACACATGTGCCACACCTAAAAAGGGAGCAGAACTTTGATTTCAGGATCCAAGTTGAGTCGGTCATTGGGACTAGAGGTTTATTCCTCCAAGAACTTTGATTGGTCCATATTGACTCTTCTGATCCCCTTTGTAGATAGCACTGCAATGTCAAGTGCAGGAAATCAGGAGTCCAGGAGGAATACCTGACCTAATGGTCAAAGCAAATTGGCAGTAAATAAGAGACAATGAAATTCAAGATGGGCTCTTGTGATCTCTTATAGGCATTAAGAGACTTGAGATTGATGACATGCTTCACTCCTCCCTTGCGCTCAATCTAGTAATCTCCTACGTACAATTTCCCAAAAGTAGCTCTGTGGCAACTAGTTCCATTCTCACCTCACTTACCCCAGATTATTGAAAGGGATTGTTCTCTCTCCCCTACCCCACAATGTATCAGTGTTTCACAAGAACACTGTGACATGCTGACAAAAAATGTTGGGTGAGGAAATAAACCACTTTTGTTTTCCTTTCACACTAATCCAAATGTGCCTTCAGATGATGATGATGATGATGATGATGATGATGATGATGATGATGATGATGATGATGATGATGATGATGATGATGATGATGGTGTAAAGAAAACTGGTATCAAATTTTTACAAAGTGAAGTAAATATCTTGGACAGGGATGTGAAATCTGTAATGGGATCTGGGAATCGGGGACTGGGGAACTGAATCAAATAAAGCATAGACTAAAGTTAAATCAGAAGTTGGAGCTTTGCATTCTTCAGTAGTTCTGTAGAATGAAACATGATGTGGTGGAACCCACAGGCTGAAGGGAAGGGTCCCCTACCAATGGGAGTAAATAGATATTTTATTACAAAAAAGATGTCGAGACTTTGCAAAAAGTGCAAAGAAGGACAACTAAAATGATTAAGGGCCAGGAGACAAAAACATATAAAGAACGGTTGCAGTAATTGGGTATGGCCAGTCTGGAGAAAAGAAAGACTAGGGTGACATGATAGCAGTGTTCCAATATCTCAGAGGTTGCCACAAAGAAGAGGGAGTCAAGCTATTCTCCAAAGCACCAGAGGACAGAACAAGAAGCAATGGTTGGAAACTAATTAAGGAGAGACAACCTAGAACTAAGAAAAAATTTCTTGATAGTTAGAACAATTAATCAGTAGAACAACTTGTTTCCAGAAGTTGTGAATGCTCCAATACTGGAAATTTTTAAGAAGAGATTGGACAATTATTTGTCTGAAATGGTAGCAGTATTTTAAGAAAAGACTGGCCAGCCACCTATCTGAAATGGTGTAGGGTCTCCTGCTTGTGCAGGGGGTTGGACTAGAAGACTTCCAAGGTCCCTTCCAACTTTATTCTAAATTATTGATTAAAGTCCATTCAGGGGAGGAATTTCTCTTGAAATATAGGTTATCAACAATAAAATATCTGTTTGGGCCTGTCCATAAGTGGTTCTGGTTGTTTGCACCTGATAACATAGTGTTTTCTCACATATCAATCTAGATTATTTCCTCATCCATTTTAGTATTAGCTACATTCAGAGTGCAAAATCCAAAGGTCCAGGAATGCACAGAATGCTTGAGTGAGATCCCCTGAGTCCATCTCACCCAAATATTGCTACCATATAATTGTTTATAGCAGGGGTCCCCAACCCCTGGTCTGTAGACCGGCATTGGCCCGCAGCATGTTAGAAACCGGTCCATGCAAACAAGCAAAGCCACATCCATGGGATGCAGGCAGTACATGAAACCACGTCCCCTCCAGTCCGCAGAAAAATTTCTCTCCACGGAACCGGTCATGGTGCTCAAAAGGTTGGGGACCTCTGGTTTAGAGCACAAAAAGACCCGGAAACTACTTAATGCACAATGAATAATGAAATGCATGATACTAGGATAAAATTAACTTGAATTGAATCATTTAGTTTTTGTCCTGGTCCTGGTCCCTTCTTTGCCCCTCCCCCTCTTTTTTGGAGGCCAATCCCTAACATACTTCTCAAAGGACTGAAAACATTTATACTCTCCTGGTCTAACCAAGCTAAATTTTGGCTAGGGATTTTGAATTAGTCCATTGACATTTATTCAATGAACTATGGCCAAAACAAGCCAGGACTTAATACAATGTGTGATCTTAGCCTCTTTTTCGGAGCTATGACTCTTCAAATTGACAATAAGGTCTTTCTTACCTCAAGTAAAAGGTGGGGGAATTGAGCTTAAGTCATTTTGAACTCAATGCGAGAACTGTTCTTCAGGAGCCTTTCCATCAAATGCTTTGAATGCATGTAATGAATATGTATTGGTATACATAATGATCTTGTACAAAAGTAAATCTAGGGTAGATTGCATCTGGGATTTAAGCTCCTTCCCATCACCCCATCACTTTCCTTTCCACTACAGTACATGACTTCATTTGCAAAGACAAATTTGGCTTGCAAATTGCAAAACATTGGATACGCTCCTCTCTAAACTCACCCATCCCCAAATCTGTTGAAACAGATGAGATCTGTTGGCTTAGAAAACAAACAAACAGCAGCACACAAACAAAGCAAGAGTTTGTGTCATTCTATACAGACAACTCTCATCAGTGAGCAAATATTGGAGGCATAGATTCTTCCCTTCTCTCAAGCCGTTGTGTGTCTTTATTGGTGTCACATTCTTGCTCAGAAGGGATATGTCTATAGTATCCTCCATTGGTAAGCAGCAAAGAATTATGGCAATGGCTATACACAGGCACAATGAGTTAAGGCAAGAGTGTCCACAGAAAGTGATTTTAAAAAAGTCAAGATGACAGCCACAGCTGTGGGATCTTGACTCCACTCTTTTTTGCATGTGATGCCCATAAAAAAGGGACAGAATTTTGATCACATCATTGGGCCTGCCACCTTGACTTTTTTAACCACATGTTGTGAATTGCCCTGTGTTCAAGCCAGCCCCCACAATAATGAGCTGGGAATGTAACAGCACCTGTTCTATCAAGCAGACACCCTGACTCAGAGTATTTTGTGTGATCAAAGTTAAATCACTCCCTATGTATGAGACTTGCTAAGATCTTAAATAAAATATGGTCCACCCATTATATTAAATTTGATTTGTTTAACCACGAATTGGTGGCTAAGCCACAACCTGCTGATGCTACATTTGTTAAATCACATAAACCACCTTTTATAAACCAAATGGGTTGAATCCATGCAATTTGCTGAGCTTCAAAACCCAACCATATAATAGGTTAGCATTGAGTCCTAACTCAATGTAAGAAATGTAATGTTTGAAAGATTATTATATCACAACTATACTTCTAGGCATCTTTTGAAATCTTTCTTTGTTCTCTGACTTTTTGTTAGTTCCTAGCAATTATGCAAGACAGGGCTTTACAACCCCATACATCCCTGGCCCTCCAGTCCCCAGAGAACCATATAAGCATTATGGTCTAAGCATTAGATACCTAGATAAGGCCAAAAATGCAGTGTCACAAGCCTTAGTATAGGCTCATGCTATTTAAAAAAAAATAAAAAATGCCCCTCTCCCAAAAAACATAAGGAAAATTAGAAATCATAATCATGAGCAACATGTTTCTATCTGCTTTGTGTCATTTTCCCACCTACCCTGTCCCTTACCCCCAAATGTTTTGAATGCAATCAGCAGGTTACCCATGCAAGTCTTATGACTACTAATGGTAATTATTATCCATAAGGCTCTGAGTTCTCAGCATGGAAAATGCCAGCTAATTCATTAGTTTTCCCTTTCAACTGGTATTCCAGGTGCCTGCCTAACTCTGATCATCTGTAATGATTACAGAGCTAGAAGAGATTAAATAAAAATAGATTCAAGTGCTCCTTTAGGAGACATGATAGTATTCTTCATGCATACAAGTTCATTGTTCAATTGTAAGGGTTATAATAACATTCAGAGATTTTATGATTTACTTGACTAGAAATTTAGGGATGGCAACCTGGTTGCCATTCCTGGTTTCTGCTTCTTTATGTAATTGTATCGATCCATCCAGATTTCATGCTATCAACGTATTTGTAGTGATCTATTTCTGAGCTATGAATGACTAGATAATGAAATAAGATCCTTGTTGTGGCTCTATCATCATGATTTGAATAGGTTCACTAGCTCTTCAGGTAGCTACTGCATGTTAAGACATCTCATTATATTAACATAGCACAAAATCCTAAAGCAAAACCAAACAAATTACATTATAGCTTAGTGTAATATGTAAATCAACCATAAATTTTATCATCTACTGTGGGTCTTTGTCATTTGCTTGATTAATTTAAGGTTAGAACTCGGGACAGGGAAACAAGTTGCATTTTGATATGGAACTGTTGATTCACACTTTCCAAACTAATATGCAAAAGAGAATGCAGCGATCTTTCAGCTTTTATGTATCTTTCAGTGTTGGATTGCATTCTTCCATCAAAATACACTGTACATACAAAAATGTCTGTGTAGGGGGAAATTGCATATAAAATGTATATGTTTGGAAATCAGCTTGCCCTCTAAAAAACTTGGCTTTGGAAAACTGTATTCCCCCAATGTACATGGTATTTATTGTGAATGTTTCATGGAGGAAAAAAAGAGAAAATATGCAACTGGATGCAGAAAGTTCTGCTTCCAAATGTGTGAATGTTGTTGAAAGTGAAAGTGACAAATTCAATTATGGAACCTTGCTTGGTAATTTAGAGGATGCTCTAGAAATCTAAGTCCTTTAGCTATTACTAAACAACTATACGAAACCAGGTTGGGAGTTCTTCTATTATACAAATAATGGTTTCCCTAGAAACCAATGACTTTAGAAGACAGTGGCCACTGGATGCCTTTATAATTCTTATGGATGACTGAAATCCTGCAGATCCCCAGATAGAAATTCTTGTAGATCAGAAATGGTGCCAGGGAGCAGTGTGATTGCTCTATCTCTAGAGCAGACATGTCAAATTTCCGACATCACATGATGTCACGTGACGTATTGGAACTTTTTCCCCATTGCCAGCAATGGGGTGGGCGCGGTTTCTTCATGACGTGTCTGACCCGTGGGCCAGCAGTTTCACACCCCTGCTCTAGAGAGTTCCACTAGGTGGAAAAGACCTGATGAGAGCCCAACTGAGAGTATCTCAATGAAGATTCTTATCATGGGAGGAGGACAAGATACAAAGTGAAATAATTTACACTTACTAGGAAAGTTTGAAGCAGTGCAAGATTGGAAGATATGGAGAGACCTGGCTCATAGAATCGCTAAGAATTGGACATGACTGAAGGATATCATCATCATCATCAAAGTCTGAACAGAATTTGAAATAACTGAATAGAGCTGATGGCTGCATTCACACTTTGTACTAAGCTATAAAGTAGCTGAGTTAGCAGGGTGTCCTTTGTATATAATGTTTTGTGGCTTAATTTATGTGAATCCAGCTATGGTGTATTCAATAAACTATTACACTTCTTCAGATAGAATTGTTGCTGTATGCTTTAGAGTTTATCCTTTACTTACAGCTCCTACTCAAAGAGCAGATAGCCACTGTGTCCAGGAGGACTTTTGCTTAGATTTACCAGGTGGGCCAACTCTGCCCTTTCCTAAGCCAAGAGTTATTTCCCAGTTATGCATGGCTTACTCTCCTTGCATGTGGACTATTGAATGCACTCTATATAAGGCTGTTCTTTAAGATCACTTGAAACTACAGCTTGCCCAGAAGTAGTTGGCACAAACTACTAAACAGGATTACCCTTGTACATCCATGTGACACCACTGTTTACCAGGAAACTTCCAAATATAATCTAAGGTTCTGGATGTCACCTACAGATCCGTTATCTGAGGAAATACCATTCTCCCTTTATTTCTGCCTGTCCTATAATGTCTGACAGATTGGGAATGATCCTAGTCCCATCTATTAAGCAATATCATCTGATGGGATCTAGGAGGCAGACCTTCTCTATTGCAATGGCTGCTTTCTGGAATGCTATCCTGAAAAGGCTCAAAGAACCTCAACCTTACTATCATTCAAATGAGCCTTGAAGATCTGTCTTTTTCCATGAATTCTGGATTAGATTGAAGTGCGCATCCATCTCAGTTGGGTAGGGTTTGTATGCTTGTGGTACATCCAGTGCTTTTTTTCTAAAAAAAAAAAAAAAAAAAAAAAGGTGCCGGAACTCACACACATCATACAACCCGCCTTGCCTTACCCTACAAGGTTCCATCCCAAAAAGGTGCCGGAACTCCGTTCTGGGCATTCTATGAGAAAAAAAGCCCTGGGTACATCTATTCCTCAGTTAAGCCATTTTTTTTCCTTTTTATTGATTAAATGCATTGGGTCTCACTTTTAATGTGTATAACACCCACCCAGAGTCTCTGTAAGGTGAATGGCTTTATAAGTTTAAATTACAAATAAACAATAAATACATCTTAATGAGAAGTATGAACCCCGTTGGTGCCCATTCAGAAGGTTGTAGCTAAAATGTGACATGGCACTGTGCGTGAAGTATTTAGAAAGTTTGTTGGCTTTATGTATGCTTTGTAAGTCCATAATGAGTTGAAAAGAAGTTTGTTTTTTACCAGACTGAATAATTTGAAAAAAGTGGGCTATATTCAAAACCTCAAGAATGGGTTCTTATACAATGTCCACTAGGGCTAGATGAATTTCAAAAATATTTTGAAATAAATGCTGTATACAAATGTAAGGTCAGCATCTGACAGATGTTCTTTAAAGCAGCCTGACTTTCTCAGAATTCTGCATTTAAGGAATTACTTCATTAAAATAAATGTGAGTCTTTAAAGCAATGTTATCTTTCTTTTAGTCCCATGTGGAAAGGGGCTGAATGTACAGATACATGCAATCTGAAGCACTTTTTCCAAAAACATTTCAAAATTTGGATAGCTTTTGCAGCCATGTTTCTCTTAGCCTTAAGATTCTGAGCTCTGAAGAGTAGTGAATCTGCTTATAGTGGTGGCTGGAAAGAAATCAGGCTCTGCTAAGGATTTTTAATATATTTTATCTCTAGCTTTCTAAATTTTGCATCTTAGTGTGCACTAGTTGCAACCATCAGGTCCTCCAAACAAATCTTCAATTTCCTAGCTCCAGACCGTTAATCCCTTGTTCATGCCCTTTTATACAAGCTCCAACAGCTTTCTTTTGGAAAATTGCTAATTAGAGGCTTATCCCTTCTTAGACATATTATGCAGGTTGATTGCAGGAACTGATCTCATAAGTTTCTGTCTCTGGGGATTGTGCAGAAGTAGCTATGCGTCCTTCATGCATCTTCCTCTGGAATGCCCCCAGATAGTTTGGTTTCATTAAAGAGGTAATTAGCAGCTTATGGCTACTCCAAAGGGCTATCTTGATTTTATTTTCAATCAAGCATGATCATTCAAAAGAACATTCTCCTTCTTACCTAATGGCTAATCAGTCCCAAGTGCTAGTGAGATGGGGTTGCTTATGGCTTCTAGGTCAAAATATGCATCTAGTTAGCAAAACTCCTAGTTTGTATGTAAGACACAAATAGATTCCTCTAAATAATGATCTGGAGAACCAAGTGTAGCAAAGTTAGCCATATGTGAATAGGACAGAGAACAAGAGACTTCATTTCTGTAATAATCCCATGAGGATGTATGGCTGAAAATATTCCCATCTGAATTATACTGTGTAAAGGTGCACAAAATTCCACCCTCTCAAGTTCTGTGTGACAAAGGAAGTAGAGTATAGATAGAATACTGTGTCAGGTGCAAAGAACTAGAAACACTCACTGAGTTCAAAGCACTAAAATGTTTATTATTGTTACCTATACATTTGAATTGGAATGGGACAGCTCACCACGGCCAACTCGCCACAACCAACACACTGTGGGACAACTTGCCACAGGACAGTTCAACAAATACAAAAGTTAAATTAATTTCAATGGAACCATGGCCAATAATAATAAAATAAAGTCAATTGAGAAATACAAGAGTTACAATAATTTTGACAAAAATATGATCAAGAATAAAAATAATTGAATGAAACAATACAGCATTGAATTGCTCTGCAAATTGTCCTAGACCCCACTTGCATCTGTCAACTAATGGTCAAAGCTAAATTGGTGCCAAATAAAGGTCAATGGAATGGGGAGGGGGGCTGGACCTGGGTCTTTTGTGGCTGAGCAATGATTCCAAACTGATGACATGCTTAACCCTGCCTTCCAGCTCAGCCTGCTCATCTCCTACATCATGCCCTCAACCCACCCTCACTGTACTAAGCTTGAAATTCACTCCTAACCATACCCTGATCTACCAAGTAGTGAATGGTCAATATATTCCTTCACGTTTCTAGGTTCTATAATATCTCAGAACTTAAAATGGACATCTAACATCAAAAACATCAACAAAAAAGCACAACAAAGAATGTCCTTGCACCAACTCAGAAAGCTGAGACTACCCAAGGAGCTGCTGATACAGCTCTACAAAGGAATTATTGAGATTGTCATTTGCACCTCTATAACTGTCTGGTTTGGCACAGCAACCAAATAAGACAGACACAGTTAGGACTGCAGAAAAAATAATTGCAACGAGTCTGCCTTCCATTGAGGATCTATATACTGCATATGTCAGAAAGAGGACTGAGAAAATATCTATAGACCCTTCACATCCTGGGCATAAACTGTTTCAACTTCTTGCCTCAAGACGATGCTATAGGGCATTGTATGCCAAAACAGTCAGACACAAAAGTCCCCCCCATGCTATCACTCTGCTAAACAACTAATTCCCACAACACTGACTATGCCCTAAGGTGTCAAACCACTTAGTAGGTCTGTCATCCTTCTCATTGTTTCATCTTTCCTATTACCTATTTTCTTAGCTTCTTATGACTATAACTTTGTTGTTTGTATCTCCTGATTTATGTTGATTGTCTGATTTAGTATCCTATTATGATTATGTTGTTTGCTTATTTAGTATCCTATCACTGAGTTTGTATCTTGTGATTTATGATGATTGTTTTTATAATTATGAACATGATTTATCACTTGTTGCTTGCGGACACAAATTGCTTGTGTGTCCAATCGCACTTGACCAATAAAGAATTCTATTCTATTCTATTCTATTCTATTCTATTCTATTCTATTCTATTCTATTCCATTCCATTCCATTCCATTCTTGACACCCCATATAATAAACTACTTACAGATGGAGTTAAAGGACTGTCTGGGTTATGATGTGCCCTCTGCCAGAATAGCTAACAATCCTTGCCTAATTATCTGCCCAAGTTCAAAAATTACTCCATACAGCCCAGGTTTGAGAGATTTTATTAAACTACAGAGTAGGAAAAAGTCCTTTAGGTCATCCTGTTAGGAATAGAAATTAAAGCATATCATGACAGGTGGCTGTCTAGCCTTTGCTTCAATACTTGAAATAAATGGAGTTCACTAACATTTCTAAATAATTAATTTCACTGTCAAACTACTGTCCCTACTAGGAAGATTTTCTTTCCCCAACATTCAAAGCTATAGTCCTTTGTTTTCACGTTCTTCCTCTTGAGATTTCATGTCTCCTTAACTGTCTATTTCTAGCTCCTGTTGTATTCTTATAGCCTGATGGCTCTGATTTGATTATCTACTTGAAATATTCCCTAGTGCAACTTTTTTGTTGCACCGAGCAATATTGAAAATTTGTGAACAAGTTATGAATATCTAGCAAAATGGCTGCCATGATGATGAAACGTGTCTCTAACAGAATAACAGAGTTGAAAGACACCTTATAGGTCTTCTAGTCCAACCCCTTGTTCAAACAGGGAACCCTATACTATTTCAGACAAATGGTTGTCCAATCTCTTCTTAAAAACTTCCAGTGTTGGAGAACCCACAATTTCTGGAGGCAAGTTGTTTCATTGGACAACCATTAATTGTTCTGTCCTAGGTTGGTTCTCTTCTTGATTAGTTTCCATCCATTGTTTCTTATCTTGCCTTCAGGTGCTTTGGAGAATAGGTTGACCCCCTCTTCTCTGTTACAGCCCCTTAGATATTGGAACACTGCTAATATGTCACCCTAGTCCTTCTCTTTATTAAACTAGACATACTCAATTCCTGTAACCGTTCTTCATATATTTTAGCCTCCAGTCCCCTAATCATCTTTGTTGCTCTTCTCTGCATTCTTTTCTAGAGACCCAACATCTTTTTTTATATTGTGGTGACCAAAATTGGATGCAATATTCCAAGTGTGGTCTTACCAAGACATTATAAAACGGCATTAACACTTCATATGATCATGATTCTATCCCTCTGTTAATGCAGCCTAGAATTGTGTTGGCATATTTGACCACTGCAGCCCACTGCTAGCTCATATTTAAATGATTGTCCACTAGGATGCCAAGATCCCTCTCACAGTTACTACTATTGAGCCAAGTACCACTATACTATATATTTGCATATGGTTTTCCTTGCCTACATGTAGAATTTTACTTTTCTCACTATTGAGTTTTATTTTGTTAGATAGGGCCCAGGGTTCAAGTCTGTCAAGATGCTTCTCTATCTTGTGCCTATATTCTAGAGTAGGGGTGTCAAACTGCCAGTCCATGGACTGGTTGCATCATACGAAGGCTGCGCCCATCCCAGCTCTGGCAATGCAAAAAAAGTCACAATACACATCACGTGACATGATGAGTTTGACACCCGTCCCTTCCAACTTTATTATAATTATTATAATTATTATAATTATTATAATTATTATAATTATTATAATTATTATAATTATTATAATTATTATAATTATTATAATTATTATAATTATTATAATTATTATTATTGTTGTTGTTGTTGTTGTTGTTGTTGTTGTTATTATTATTATTATTATTATTATTATTATTATTATTATTATTATTATTATTATTATTATTCCTGCCAGCTTGGTGTCATATGCAAATTTGTTGAGTTCCCCTTCTATCCTCTCCTTTAATTCATTTATGAAGATATTGAAGAGTACCGGGCATAAGACAGAGTTTTGGGATACCCCTCTGCATACTTCTCTCCATGTAGATGCAGTTCCATTAAGGACTATACCTTGAATGCAGTTGGTCAGCCAGTTACACATCTATCTGGTGGTGGTGCTGTCTATCCCACATTTTTCTCTCTTATCAATCTGATCAGGGGCATCATTTTCCACCATTCTTAATAGCTTTCCAACATGCTTTCAAACATCTCAGATTACTCAGATTTCTGGACAAGTAGGCATACTTCCAACCAAAGCACTAGGCTGCAAGCTCCATGTCAAGACTCTGCCACTAACAGTTGAATTTAATTGACATTTCCAGGTGGTTTGTAAGAGTAGCCCCATTTAAGCCCCATTGTATAGTGTAATCTAAAGATGACAGCTTGGGTAACTCAACAGTTCCCCAGAACAACAAGTATTAATTTACTCTGAGAACAGCCTCTAGGAAAGTTTAAACAGTGGATAGCTCTGAAATATAGTATTGGGAAAGTCAAAGCCTCATGATGTTACTTTGATCTTTTATCATGGCAAAACCTGAAAGAGCTAAGAGTATTGGACCTGTGTGATAAGTCATTGGGAATACCCACTTTGGATAGACTGGGATTTTTTTAAAAAAAACAACAGTACTGGAAAAATGGCAAAAAAGAAGTATGACAAAAAGGAAAAGAACACTGCTGTATAGTTGCCAGGAAAACAAAACTGGTATATCATATAGTCAAGCTTGGATAAAAGATTCTATTTTTACACATATTTCTTTGTAAATTATGTGCAAAGATGACTGGAAGAATATTTGCCAGTATATTATATGAAATTCTCTCCATGCACGTGTTGTTATTAAACAAAGGTATGTAATACGAATATTGTAACTTGTAGATTTAACTGGGTAGCTTAACAAAAGATTTATTGACTTGCTCAAGAGAATTGTTATTGGGATATGCTAAAAGGCAGTGAGGCATGGATAATCAATAACACATGACAGAAAGACAGCAGTGTAGAAATCTGGTTATGCCATCCGTTTTGCTCTTGCAACAGAAATGGAGATAAAGTGAAACTAAATTGCCCTATCCATCAGGCAAATGTGCCATTACCACAGACTAAACAATAAGCAAAAGATGTTCTATTTTGTTTATTCGTACATAGTTGAGCCTTTTTCCATTGTGACTGTTAACTATGACTCCATCTACTATTTGAGAATTTTAATCCATTAAATGTAAGCAAATAATATGTTTCCTGCCGAAGCCTAAATACAGATGGCTAAAATATAGAAGAATGTGTAAGCACTTATATAAACATATTGCTATTACTGATGATGGTCACATAAAAGTGGTCTTTTGCACTTCCCATGACAATCGAGCAGCAAAACCATCATTTCAGAAATGAATCCAGAGACCTGGTTGGGAAATCATTTTTTAGGAATTGGGAGCTACTGTGACCAATTTTGCACCATGACCTTTCCTCTTCCTCCCTCCCTTCCCATTCTCACCTTTCCCTTCTTTCTGGTTGAAATCTAAATTGACAAATTTAGATTGACAAATTTTGTCAATCTGCAGTGTTCTCATCCAGAATCTTATGAGATGTTCGGTTTATTGATTGATTGGTTGGTTGATTGATTGATTGATCAATTGATTGTGTGGCATTAGGTCAGTGTCAACCTTAGCACCCACATAGATTTTCTCCAGGAGGATCTATCTCTAACTTGTTGTTCCAATGGTGTATTGATTCCTACTGTAACTGAGTCCATCCACCTTGCTGCTAATTGTTCTTTTTCTTTCTGTAATCTTTTCCACCATTGTAGATTCTTTAAGAGATTCTCTATTAAAATACAATTTTTTAGTTCCAGTACCAAAATCTCCAGATATTTTGCTGTTATTGTTGAAGACTCCTTTTAGCAATTTCACAAGATTTGAACTATTAAAAATAATCAGTATCACCCACAAACTCAGCATTAATAATGCTGTGGTCATAATCTCAGCAATCAGATAGCCTCTCACTAAAAATTCAGCTTAGCTTTCTCAAATCTGCTGCTCTTCAATTGCTTCTGGACTAAAATTTCCAGAATTCCAAGGTAATGTGGATTGGTGGGCCCCTTGGCTATAATTGTTGAAAATATTTGGAACTCTAATCTTGAAACTTCTGTCTATCAGGATGCAGAGAGATGTTTTAGGTAATTAAATAGATCAATTTCTTTAATCTTTCATTACTGCTTAAGAATAACCCCAAAATTAAGTTCATTTTGAGGTCCTGAAAGTTCCAAACGTTGTGCTTGGATTCAAATTTTTGAATTTTGCACTTCGTATTTAGCATTAATTTGGGAGCATGTAAGGCTGTCCTCCTACAGTTAAAGAAAAGTAAACATTAGGCTAGTCACAAAATAGCTACTATCTGCCTAGTCATGTTGTGAATGACATATCAGTTAATCAGAAATCAACCTGGTCTGTTCATTCCCTCTGTTTATATTAATTTGAGGTGGGGCTAGGGACTAAGGTATTACTTAATATCCTCCCAAATCTCCCCCTTCACAAAATATTCCAAGATTATTTTTTATTTTATTTATTTAATCAAATAAATATACTTTCAACCACACAGTGCGATTTCTCATTTGCTCTAGATTAGTGACAGCCAAACTGTTAAAAAATAAATCTGATGTCAGAAGTTGATGCTTTGCTATATGCCTGATTCCTGTTTAATAAACTTTAATGTTAAGACAATATTTAAGAAATCAGACAATAAGTTTGTAGGGGGGTCTTATTGGGTGGTGCAGAATGTTTTTGTGGGTGTTTCAGAACTCAGTGATACCACAAAGTAGAAAAGTTCCGAGCTGGAAACACTTTACCAAAATGTAGCTTTGAGTCTGACCTTTAGCAACAGCATCTTTTTAGCACTCAAGGGAAGAGCAATCAGGTAGAATGCCAAATAAGCAAAACTGACACATTATCCAGGACTTTCAAATCCGGTAGTGCCTAGTTACAGCACCATTTCCATCTGACACACAAAAGTGTCACTTCTCTTAAGCATAACAGAAGTATGCTTCCTGGCCCAATTGACAGCCATAAGATGAAGAGAGGCCAATGTGGGAAAGGAAAATGGGTTAGCATTTGTTCTGCATTTCTTGGAGACAGGAAAGTGGACAGTGCATCATGAGTTTCCACACAAGGCTGATTACTTAGGGCAGTGATGGCGAACCTTTTAGAGACCGAGTGCCCAAACCACAACTCAAAACTCACTTATTTATCGCAAAGTGCCAGGGCCACATCAGCATTGTGGTGCCCTTGGGGGGCATGGGGGTGTGGCCCACTGGGTGGGCATGGCTCCAGTTGTCATGGCAGGAGGCCCAGCATAGATGGGGGGAGGCATGCAATCCTAGCTGGGACTGGGGGGCCATGGTGCTGATGGGGATCCAGCTTTCTCTGCTTGGGTGGCCTTTGGCTTGCTGGCTGTGGGTGTGCTCTACCACCTCTACTCGAGCTTGCTAGCTGGCTGTTCACCACCTTTGTGCTGGGGTGAGGCAGCCGCTCCAGGTGGCGGTGGCCTAATGGACCTGCACAAGCTGCTGGCAGCAGCAGCGCACGTGCCCACAGAGAGGACTCTGAGTGCCACCTCTGGCACGCGTGCCATAGGTTCGCCACCACTGACTTAGGAACAACCTTAGGAGAAGAAAAAATTGATTCCTAATTTTCCCACCCTGCAGTGATCTAGCAAGGTATGACTGAAATCAGAAAAGAACTGAGAATGCAGAAGAAAAAAAGAATTTTGTTTCCTTAACCTTTACATTTAGCTTAAGGTTAAAAAACAAAACAAAACAGGGATTTAGGGGATAGTGTGTTAAGGGAACTGTTTGAATGAGAGCCGACCAGGATAAAAGAAAGGAGCTGGGGAAAACTTCCTGAAAGGGTCAGAACGATGGGATACCTTTGTGCAGATCTAACTATGCATACAAAATACCGGAAACAGTAATAATCTCAGTTAATTATGTAGCACAGAGGAAAAGAAAAATTGAAAGAAGCAGCATTAGATTTCATTGAATCCTAAAATAAGACGACAATTATTAAATGCAAAAATCAATTTGCTTTTGAGTTGATCTCGTGTAAATGTATAATCGCCTTACCTAGTAGATTTAGCAGATAATAGTAGGAGTTGTGTCTGGATCAGATTTTTTTGAGTAAGTATGCAGGGGAGTGTTATCTAAATATATTCAAAGAGAATACTCCATAATATGTGTTCCTGTATTGTTCTTTTTTTTCTTTCTTTTTTTTAATTTTTTTTTTAAATTTTATTGAAAAGCAAAAAATTGAAAACATTGAACATGGTAACACATATTTGACATATATCTCATTTCACTATTACCATAAATTACTAATGAGAAAAACCTATACAATAACATCACTCTAATCACAATCTTGAATTATCTCAGTACAATAACTTCCCTGCTTTCCCCCCCACCATCTGTAAAATTTGTTCCAAATTTGGTAAAAAACCGTTTCATCCTGATTTTTAAGTCTTCTAGTTAACCTATTTAATTCTGCGCAATGCATAATTTTATGAATTACGCTTTCCTTACTAGGTATCACCATAGCTTTCCAATTTTGAGCGAATATAATTCTTGCCGCTGTTCATGTATTGTTCTTATTCTTTTAACTACCTCAAAGGGAGGATGAGCAGTCTGGGACTCTATAGTCACATTATTCACTATGTCACTTTTTACATTTGTTGGTAGTCTAGAGGTCCCTTTCAGAAGTGGTAGCATGTAAAATTGCCACATATAAAGATGGACTATATAATAAGATGGACATATACCGACAGAAGAGAATATTTGTAGCTCAGAGTTGAACTGTGTGGTCCTTGGTGTTCTGGTGTTGAGCCTGGTTGTTTTCTTGAAGATGTTTCATTATCAAACTAAGTAACATCATCAGTTCTGGAAGGGAGTAGAATTTGTTCTCTTTATATATTTATATATATTCTCCCATATTTGGGCCGACAGGGTGTATCAAAAAAACACTCAAGGTAATTCTCCTCTGTCTCTTCCCTCCCTGACACAGCTGACAAAGTGAGAAAGAGCCTGTGGCCAAGAGGTCAACACAGCTGCCTAACGTACAAGCAGCCCAGGTTCGAATCTCAGAAGGGTATGTCTTGCTGATGAGAGCTAATTAGCTCAAAATAGCTATTCCATTCTCCCTTAATTCTTCGTTAGCAATCCAAAAATATAATATTATATATATTTGTCCTGTCATTGTTGCTGGGAGTGTTCTTGGTAGTTCCTTGATTAGGCTGTTGTTTACTGTTGGCTTCTTTGTCTGAATTGGTAGTATCTTGAATGGGGTATTGTTTACTTCTTGAATGTTTGTCTAGTATTAATTTTTTTGTGTTAATCTCTATTTATCTGGGTGTTGATTGTGTGATCATTTTTGTTTCCTTTTGGGGTTTTTAATTGTGTCTGTTGAGTGATATGTAGATGTTGTTTTCTCTATGTGCTTGTTGAGGGCACCAAAATCAGAGAGCTCCAAGGGCCCCAGAAGCTGAATATGAAAAAAGCATAGATGAGTTCCAGAACTTCTCTGAACAAAAGTGAAGGCTAAGACCATGACCCCCAAGTCTACCCAGGAATATGGTGTGGCTTCATCCGTTTTGCTTTATGGCTGTACCTACTGCTCTTTCCTTCCATAGACACATCAAGTATTAGGGCTATGCAGGCCTTTAGATTCAAGGACAAAAGCTTGTTTTAGGAACTCCATCTGGAAAAGGCAAATCTGCTCAAAGTCTGTGGCTTTGTTGAAGCATAGTTCTGTCTTTTAATCCAAAGCACAATTCTGTAGAGTGTCTGGCCAATGATTGTTTCCCCCCCGAAAAAGATAATAAAGGAAGCATTGGACCAGCTTTGGCATGGGAGACTTTTGTTTCATGAACCCAGCAGGACCATGAAACTTGTACTATGCTCAATATCCCAAACTGTAGAACATAAATTGTAAGCTCAAACCTGCCATTCTTTATCCACTCTGACCAATGTTGTTCTCTTAACATTGGCAAAATAATTCTATAGCAGCTGTGATTTTTATTTGCCTATTTTTGGACTAACAAAATAGAAGTTATTCTTGGTATGGATGCTTCTGACTTTGGCAGAAAAGTAGGCTTGTAGTCAGCAGAGCCTGATTGCTGGATCAGGCCAGAGGGTAATATAATTCTATTTTCAGAATGGTCAATCTTATTGAATGCCAGTATGGGTTTGTGGCTAAGCTGAATAGAATAGAATAGAATAGAATAGAATAGAATAGAATAGAACTGGAAGGGACCTTGGAGGTCTTCTAGTCCAGCCCCCTGCTCAAACAGGAGAACCCTAACCATTTCAGACAAGTGACTGTCTAGTCTCATCTTAAAAACCTCCAGGGATGGAGTGCCCACCATTTCTGAGGGCAAGCTGTTCCACTGGTTAATTGTCCTCACTGTTAGAAAGTTTCTTCTTAATTCCAGGTTGCTTCTCTCTTTGGTCATTTTCCAACCATTGTTTCTTGTCCTGCTCTCTGGTGCTTTGGAGAATAATTTGACCCCCTCTTCTTTGTGGCAGCCCCTCAAATACTGGAACACTGCTATCATGTCACCCCTATTTCTTCTTTTCTTTAGACTAGCCAAATCCAAGTCCTGCAGCTGTTCTTCATATGTTTTAGTCTCCAGGCCTTTGATTATTTTAGTTACTCTTCTCTGAACTTTTTCCAAAGTCTCAACATCTTTTTTGTAGTCTGGTGAGCAAAATTGGTTGCAGTATTCTTGGTGTGGTCTTACTAGGGTTTTATAAAGCGTTACTAAGACTTTGATCTAAAATTAAGAAGAGTTTGGTTTAAGTGGCCCCTGAGGGACTTTGGGCTGGTCCCACTCTCTCTCAGAATAACTTCATAGAGTTCTTGCTGTGAAGTTAAAATGGAGGGAAAACTCCATGTAAGTCATCTTTATCTTCTGGAAAAATGGGATACACATCTAACAACTAAAATTAAAATCCAAGGAATGATAGGGAGCATACGGACATGGCAGAGTCCAACATCCTTCTTTTAAAAGTAAAGGTTTCCCCTGTCCAATCATGTCCAACCCTAGCAGGCAGTGTTCATCTCCATTTCTTAACCAAGGGAGCCAGTGTTGTCCAAGGATGCTTCTCGTAAGGTGACCAACCGTCCTCCTTTAGGGAGGACAGTCCTCCTTTTGTAAGTTCTGTCCTCCCTCAAAAAGTGTCCTCCTTCATGTCCTCCTTTTCGATATTTGAAGACTAATCTGCAGGGCTTTTTTTCCCTCATAGAACGCTCAGAACTGCGTTCCGGCACCTTTTTTTGATGGTTTTTTTCCCCCAACTTTTGCATGAGCTGTGCTACTCCCACTATTGGCTTTCGAAAGCCAATAGGAATTGCTGCTGAGCGTGCCAAAACACCCAGCTGGCAAACTTTGCACATGCAAGTTGTCTGTATTATTGTTGCAATGAATAAAATGTTTCTTTTATTTACAATATTTTTTTCTTCAATTTATTTGTGTCCTCCTTTTCATTGTAAAAAAGTTGGTCACCTTACTTCTGTGGTCATGTGGCCAGCATGCCTATACATGGAAATGCACAAAACGGTGTTACCTTCCCATTGAAGTGGTACCTATTCATCTAATTGCATTTTCATGTTTTTGAACTGCTGGCTGGGTGGGCAGGAGCTGAGGCAAGGATGGGATCTCATCCCATCACATGGTGCTTGGGTCCCAAAACCAGGTTGTCAGCTTTCCAGCTGACAAGTTCAGTGTCTTTAACCACCGAGCCATTGCGCCCAGACCATGTCCTTCTTGTAGTCTCCAGCAAATGGTATTTGGAATCATTTTGTCTCTATCATGGAAAGCTGTTGTGAAATTTACTTATTTATTGACTTCATTTCATCATTCATGAGTATGATAATCCGAAAGCAGAAATACAAATTAGGCTTGAAATTTCAATAATCATAAAATTATATCATTGTAAAACCACAAAATCATGGCACTTTAAGAAAAATGAGGCACACCATTGCAGAGCTGATTAAAAGCCTGGTGCCCCAAATGCATGAGACTTGGAACAAACTGTAATGTATTGAGGTGAATTACTTGGAATTGTTGAAAAAACGGTCATAAGACTCTGTCAGTTAAGAGCCAGACTTGCTGTCTACATGCTAATTATCTTGTGTTAAAGTGGGAACTAATACTTGAATCCTATTGGCTGCCACCTAGTTGCTGAGTATATAAATAGGGGTGGAGCTGCAGCTATCCAGGCTTCTGTTTAAACTGTTAATAAAGAGTTGTTTGTTCACCTGCTGCCTCGTGGATGCCTCACAGAACACCAAACATAACACAAACCATAATTAAACCATGGAGACCTTGATGCTCTTTGAATGTGGTTGTTTGCTTGCAGATATTTTGTTACCAAACTAAGAAACATGTTCAGTGCCACACTGAAGAATAACTGACTGTTAAGTGGTTAACTAGTCTGGTAATGAAATGTCTGCAAGCAAGCAACTAAGCTCAGGGAGCACCAAAACCTCCATAGTTCTTTCTCCATAGAAGAGCAACATATATTCTATTCTAGTGGTACATAATTAAAATTTGTGGGAATTACCCTATTAGCATATATCGTTTGTATAAAAAAATGTCTATCTTGAGTTGCTGCACAGTGAATTCCTGGTGAATTCCAAGAATTTACTCTATAAGCTAGAGTAGGGAGGCAATAAAACACCTGTAGAAAGCCAAGGCCAAGCCAAGACATTTTCATGTTTTGCTGAGAAAAATACAGAATGTGTTATTAGGAGATTTACTCAAGGTCATCTCTACTTTTAAATACTCATTTTGTTTCATTTGATTTTGATTTCTGTAAATCAGAAATAATAATGTATCACAATAACAAATCACATTAATTAGAGTGCAGTAATAAATCAGATTAATTAGCATACAAGTCCTCATGATGTAATCACACTATGATTATTGAAATCTAGTGCTAACCATGATTTGCTAAACGGTTTATTAGAACAAACCACAGTTTCATGATTTCAAAGAACATGCTACCCAAGCCTTCAGAGTATGTAAACTGACACATCAAACTGAAATGTGAACAGGAGTTTATGCTGTTTTTTGTAATGTATTCCTCAAATATGTGTAATTTAATTTAAGACATACACACAGCAAATGAAGTGGCACTTGTAAATTTATGGTTTGCTCAGACAAGAGCTACTAAATTTATCTCAAATTAGTTTTAAGGCTGAAAGCATATGGTTGCAATCACAAAATATGCTTAACTGGTTACTGAATTAAACCCATTTCTTGGTTCCCATAATACACTAAATCATAAATTCAACAAATTGGCAAAGTTCACACACCATGCTAAGCTACAAAAATTGAGGTTAAAATATCAAGTTTAGTGGGTTTGCACATACAGCTGCTAAGCTTTTAGGTGGTCTGATAGTGTATATTATGCAAACCCTGCCTAAAATTTTCCTGATTCCTTTGAATGAGAAAACAGCTACAAAATGTGGATTATTTTTCTTCCATTACAATCTGAATTAAATGAAAAACTATCATTGTAAAGAACTACAGGTGACTCACATGCTGCTTGAAGAATTCTTTTCCAAAGAAAAAGACAGCAATATCTCTGGGGAGAACCAGAAGGGTTCAAACTGACAAAAATAAAAGTTGTGGCATGTCATAAACCTTTTCTACAAGCATTTGTGACATCACATGCATGTTCAAAAGGGGTGGAGCTTGTAGCAGAACACAGCTTTCATCTTTAGGATAACAACAACAAGATCCTGCAGATGCTATTGAAGAGGAGTAGTTTGGCTTGCCAAGATACCAGTCCTATTATATGACATGCTTGTATGCTTCCCAAGGTGCACCATAGGAATCATGTATTTCATTCTTAACGTGAAATTGCTATTCCTATGAGCATGACTGAACCATCCCATACACTGAGTGGTGCATGGCTCAATGGCTTAATGACAGTGAAGATGGTTTCTGTTCCAATAGTTTGAGTCCTAGCATTTTCATGGCAAGGTGAACTCCTGTCATTCCCCTCAGCTTCTGTCCACCTAACAGTTTGAAAACATGTTTTATGCAAGTAGATAGATAGGTACCACTTTAGTGGGGAGACGAACTGGTGCTCTGTGCAGGCAGTAAGATTCCTCACAGATTCCTGAACCTTCTCGGTTGTGACACCTATTTGTGAGGTGGCTCCGGGAAGGGAGAGGGCCTTGCAGGAAGAGCCATTGTCTTTCTTTTTGGTGTCCCAAAGATGCCTTTTCAGGAGGAAACTGGACTTTCTTGTTTTTCTTTGAAAACATTTCGCTTCCCATCCAAGAAGCTTCTTCAGCTCTGACTAGATGGTGGGGAATGGAAGGATATATATATATATTCCTTGCAGACAGCTGGTCATTTGTATTCTTTTAGAGAGTCATTCAGGCCATTTGGAGGTTTACCTGGGCCCTCAGGGTCACCTGAGTAGTGCAAATGGCGTGGAGCCTTCTTGGCTGCAGGATGTTTTCTCTCCTTTGTCCCTTCACTGTTGAAAACAGGCGCAGGCTGTTGGGGTTGAGTCTGTGTTGTCTGCATCTCAAATTGAAGTGCAAATGGTTCCTGTAGTTTTCTGGAAATCCATTCATACTCCTGCACCATTCACACTACTACTCTGCAAAACCATTGTGACCTCCTAGCTACTGTAACAATGCCAGATGATAATGAGGAGGAGGAGGAGGAGAAAGTCCATACCAAGCATTGGGCTTAGATCCAAATGTTTGATCTGGTAGCTTCCTAGAAGTGATGCTTTGACATCCATTCCATTTTTTTCTGAATATGAATGGAATATTAATTAGTTTAGTGAATTTAGCCAATGAAATCTGCTCAACCCATGTTTTTAGATTATCCTGTATGGGGTAGGTAGAGCACTTCATATGTGTGTTCTAAATCAACACTTTTCAGAGTCACCATAGGAAAAATGTAC
Source organism: Protobothrops mucrosquamatus (assembly GCF_001527695.2). Lineage (NCBI taxonomy): Eukaryota > Metazoa > Chordata > Lepidosauria > Squamata > Viperidae > Protobothrops > Protobothrops mucrosquamatus. The sequence goes on from NW_015387316.1 coordinate 626,024, forward strand.
CCTAAAATGCATACATTAAGGGGGAAACAACATAAAAGTGGGATTATTATTATTATTATTTTTAAAAAAATATGTATTATCCTAGAGGAAAAGTGCCTGCAAGTAATATATACCTTTGCCTGAAATGTTTATACTGGAAAAGGTGTCCCTATTTTATTTCTTACCAAAATGTGGGGAAATATATTCTGGATTCCCAGGAGGGAGGAGCTGCTTTCCAGAAGGCAAAGAGGCAGCAGATCTTGGAAAGTTTGGGTGGCAGAAAGAGAGTTAAAACAGTTCCTCCCTAGCTTTTCCCAGAGTACTTGTAGTTATGTAAATAGTTGCTTTAGTCTGGCAAGATTCTGTCTATAGCTGAAAAACAATAAAGGAAACTTAAGCAGTGGAACAGCTTGCCTTCAGAAATTGTGAGCTTTCCATCACTGGAAGTTTTTAAGAAGAGACTAGACAGTCACTTGTCTGAAATGGTATAGGTTCTCCTGCTTGAGCAGGGGGCTAGACTAAAAGACCTCCAAGGTCCCTTCCAATTCTATTCTATTCTATTCTATTCTATTCTATTCTATTCTATTCTAACTCCATGAATTTTTGACACAAAATCAGAAATAATAGATCTTAATTGATGAAAATATTGACCAAAGCAGAATTGACAATCACTGGGCAGATAAAGAGGTGAATACCTGCTTCCCATCTTTAGTATCTTATTTGTGTGAGTTTTTGCACTTTATCTCTCCTGGCATATCATAGAGAAAAAGGTGTGCTGCTCCCATCTCTGCTCAGTGCATAGAGACTATTAGGGCAAGTGCAGACAAGGACAGTCTTGCCATTGGATCTGTCACTCAGCTGATGACATTACAAATGGCTGTCCTGTCTTACAAGTCTTATATGTATGAACCCTATTAGGAAGAATCAATTGCAGGTAAAAATTACAAACCCTGGACAATTCCAATTTGTTAGAAATTAGGCATAAGTGGTTACTGCTCACTTGTTACAGTATCTAAATTACCAGCAAATTACTCTGTTTACTTTTGTTATAAAGAAGGCCACCACAAATGCTTGATTCTCTCTGTTTTTCATAGCCACAGTACCTTTCTACGGTTCTCAGCAAGTTTTAGTTGAGTGACATTTGCAGTGTTGTGATTCAGAGCAAGGAAAATGTTACTGGATTGCCTAATGTATCCAACAGTTCCCAGATAAACAGTTCCTAAAAATCCACAGTTGTGCCAGTTCCCTCCCTTTGTGCCCATCATTTATCAGACTCATTGTTACAAGATGTGATGGCACAGACTCAGATGGCTTTTACAGGGGATTAAATATGTTGATGGCAGAAATGAAAACTACACATTAAGCATGAGCCAGGAATGTGCTGCAGCTGCCAAAAAAGCCAATGTAGTTTTGGGCTGCATCAACACAAGTATTGTGTTAAGATCATGGGAAGTGATAGCACTGCTGTATGCTGCTCTGGTCAGATCACATCTGAATTATAGTGGCCAGTTCTGGTTGCCACAAGGGATACTGAGGAACTGGAAACAGAGAAGAGGAACAAGGATGGTTAAAACCCAGAGGCTAAATCCTACAAAAAGCTGTTAAAGAAACTTGATATATTTAGCAGCAGCCTTGGTAAAAGATGTATTCCTAAGCATATGCAGAGTGCCAAACAAATATGGAATAACTGAATAAGAACAAGTCTATTCAGAAAGAAAGACATCATATTATCTGTTTTGGATGCAATAAACCTAGCTCAGATAATCAGGAATGCCAACAGTCATCTATTATTTAAAGTAAAAAGGTATATTTATTATTAAATGCATGGAGTAGCAAAAGCTTCAATTCTAAGCTACATCTTGAAGAGAAAGGAGGAAATTTCCTTTCTTATTAAACATACAGAATCATTTAACTAGTATTTGGTCAAGTGGGGACAGATACAGGGAGAATTTGTGAAGACTTTTCTCATTTGTTTCTTGTCATTTTTTTCTGGTGGTCAAAAGGTCTTAATATAAAAGAAAATGATCGTGCTCGCTTCGGCAGCACATATACTAAAATTGGAACGATACAGAGAAGATTAGCATGGCCCCTGCGCAAGGATGACACGCAAATTCGTGAAGCGTTCCATATTTTTTTTTTTTAAAAAAAAAAAACAACATAAAAGAAAATGATCAGTCTGACAAAGGTATACCCAAAACTGTTTTTATATATATATATTTAGAATTGTATATCCTCTCTTACGCTTGATCTTTCTGTCTATCTGGGCAAGGATGCAAAAATTACATGGAGCAGGAGAGAGATCAAGATAGCATCCAGAATAAGAGACTTGTTTTTCTACAGTTCATTGCTTCAGCATAAAAACTAATCAGTTCAGAAGAAAATCTGTCATTGCAAGTAGTTGATTTAAATAAACTCACATAAAAAATAGTGGTCATGCATTGGACATGGATGAGGGGAAGAGTCTTCACAAATTCTCCTTGTATCTGTCAAAATGTAGTTTAGATGGAAGTGATGCATTTGCTACTCTATGCATTTCTTAATAAATCTACTTTTAAATAATAGCATTTAAAATAATGTAAAGTGCATTATAGCAGTGAATATGAAATTCAGCAGCTTGAAATCTATAATAATTTCATAGATTTAATAGATTTCTGCAGTTTTTGACATTGCAAGTTGCCCAGCCGCTTGATAGTGAGATGGCCAGCATATAGGTCTAATAAAATAAAAAATAACTTTGCTATAGAAGAAGTCTGGATCGCCTTTATTCCCCCCCACACACACATTTTTTTATTATATAATAAAAATAACACTTTGTAGAATATCAATAATAGCTACGTACAGTGGTATTTATGCAATAGAAACTGGAAGTAAAAGTAATTTAAATTAATTTAAAGTAAATTAAACCTTTCAAAGTAAAAAAAATTATAGCAATGTTAAATATTATTTCTAAGATAGATAGATAGATAGATAGATAGATAGATAGATAGATAGATAGATAGATAGATAGATAGATAGATAGGGAGGTAGGGAGGTAGGGAGGAAGAGAGAGAGAGAGAGAGAGAGAGAGAGAGAGAGAGAGAGAGAGAGAGAGAGAGAGAAATGAACATGCAGTTTCTTAAGTTTGACAATTGATATTTAATATGACATTGCCAAGAAGTTTGAAAGTTTCACTTCTTTTAGGCATATTTCTTTTATATCATCACCAATCACCAATCCAGGTTTATTAGAAAGTATGCCCCATTCCATTTCTTGAGCCTCATTGCCATGTATCTGGGTAAACAACTGAGAGTTTTTCCAAACTCCTTTTGAAGATCTCCAATGTCAGCCTGCTCACTTCTTTCTTGTTGCATTGTTATACTGTATTTCTCATCATCAAAAAAATAAATGCAATGATCCACTGAAATGGATATTTTGCTTATCTGAGAAACCTACTCCTAGGCTACTGATTATAAGAAAAGAAATTTTGGTCCTCTCCATTGACCATTGTTAAATGATTTCTGAAATGTTATTCCTTTTCCTCTGTACGCTAAATGTAAGTTTTTCCTTCAGATTTTACTCATAGTTTTGACTTCCCAGACTTCTTTGCATTGAGAAGCTGAAGCGTTTTCTGTATCTTTTCAAAATACAGTTGGAAGTTCATCTGAGGGAATACTGCACCCTAAAAATAAACTACTTACACTTTTTCAAAGCAAAGTCCAGGAAGGATTATGCATTTCCATCCAAAACCAGAAGTGGTAAGAGTCAGATGTAAGTTTATCATTTTCCTTTTATGCTCCCAATGCAATCATAGCTATCATGTCTGAGGAGCATGAGTGGGCACTTTTAGGCTGAGAGGCCCATTCAGTCTTGTGTAGCTGCTGAAAGCTGTTCTCAGGAAATGCATTAAACCCTCAACATCTTAACACAGAGAACAAAATATACCCATACACACAATACTTTCCCTTTTCTTTTCTTGAATACTGAAACAAAGTGCTTTCAATCAGATGGTGTCATAGAAACGGGAGGGGCCCTTTAAACAGAGTCTAGCCCCCTGCTTAATGCAGGAATCCAAATTAAATTATCCCAACAGATGGCTGTCTAGCCTTTACCTCTTGACAGATCCCTTGCAGGCAACCCACTGTCAACTCTACAATGAGCATGGCTGCAGCCATTTTTCCTTCACATTCTAGGTTGCCACATATAACGGAGGGAAGGGGTTGCCCAGGTGCTTCGTTAGTCAAAATAATATTCTGTCCCATGGGAACCAAGGTCATCTGCTGCTCCCGTGACCAGGGACTGCATAAAAAGCCCGCCAAATAAGTATATTGGGGAGCATAGTTGCTTGCGTGGTTTTGTGGGTGGGACATTTAACTTTGTAGTTTAGCGATTGTTACTTGTGTATTCAGATTTGGTTTCACTTTTGACCATGCTGATACTTTGTAACTAATAAACATGTTCTTTGAGGAATTCTCAAGCCTCTGAGTTCTGCTTTATTTGTCTCTGTCTGTCGGAACCATGGCATTAAACCAAGTCTGAATTGCTAGTAATTGGTTCCACTGTCAAACTGCTCTTTCTATCAGGATTTTTTTCTAATGTTCAACCAGAATGTACCTTCCTGCAACTTAGATCATTATTCTATGACCTGCACTCTGGAATGTGAAGGACAGGTTTGACTTTTTTCTGGTGTGACACATCTTCAGACATTTATGTCTCCCTTCAGTCTTCTCAAGATTAATCATGTCTCATTCCTTCAGTCTTCTCTCATTTGATTTAGCTTCAAGTCCTCTAAAAACTAAAAGCTTTACAATTTTGGATTCATTCATGCCCAGAAACATGCATTGATATGGCTTAACATCACAGTACGTTCAGCCATAAGTCTTTAATGAATCAATCAACTGCTTTTATTTAATACTTACCTTTTTTGTAATTAGAGATGGTATGGACTAACAATAGCAAACTATTTCTAATTCTTTTTTTTTAATCTCTTCTGTCCCCAAAGTCACTTCATCAAAATTTAGTAAGATATCATTGAATCATAACAGTATTTTCTTCATTAAAGATTATTTGTTTGTTTGTTTGTTTGAAAATAGAAATAACAAGTTAAAAAGGCTAATGCATCTCTTACTCTTAATATCCCTCTGAAAGAAAAGGCTGAAAGATGTACAGTAGCACTTTCTCCTCGGGTGATATTGCCATTATTTTCTTTAAGATTGTAGAAAGGCTGTAAAAGTTAGGAAAGAGTTTTTGAGTATTTTTCCACTGACAAGGCTTACATAAGTCTATCATTTTTTTTCTCACCCTTTGTCTATATCCTTTCATTTTTATTTTCATCATTCATTCACCCAGTTGAAGTTACATGCTGGAATGTGGAAACATGTTTTGTTTTATTTCATTTTTTTTTCTATCTGGTGAAAGTATTATTTTTGTTTTCTTTCAACCATCACTGACCCTCACCAAGAATGCAAAGTAAAGTGACTGTACCAGCCTCAAATGATGCACTACTATTTTAGAGCAATATGTCTCCGCTATGCAAACTACCTCAGCCAAAGTATGAAGTATGGATGGAGAAATAATGCATAAAACATGGGCTACGGAGTGAGCTATTTTGAAGAGCCATAAATTATGCAGGCTTCATGGAACTTTAAAGAAGTCTGACACTGTGGCAAATCATAGTCTCTTGAGAAGATCTCTCTCTCTCTCTCTCTCTCTCTCTCTCTCTCTCTCTCTCTCTCTCTCTCTCTCTCTCTCTCTCTCTCTCTCTTTCACACACATCACACACAACTTCTCTTGATACACACACATATATGTCCCTTTGTGATTTATGACCAATTCAGCAAATAAAAGGTGCACATTTACTCAAAGGAACTTTCTTAGATCTTTTGATGTTTTTCAAATAATTTGAGGATGCAGGAGCTACACTGTGTGGACAATTTTAGCATGATGCTCTGAGGAGTATTTATTTAGCCAGATAAAATATTCATGCTGTATGTAATCTGACAGCATAGCTCATTATCCTTCTGGTGTATCTTTTACCACAGAGCTTCTTCCTCATGTTTGGTTCCCATGCAATTAGGTAACTTGTCAAAGTATTTACACTGAAATTGGCCATTAGATCACCTGGGTACATAAGGCTACTGTCATTCTAGGAGAAGTTCCCATGGGAATCATAGCAGCCCATATGGTTGGTGACACTTTGCAACTCTGATGGATTCACACAGGCAGCCAACTACAGGAAAAAAAAAACCAAAAAAACCCAAGCAAAAATATACTGAAAGCAAATTGCCCATTATCCAATAATATACAAACAGCCGTATTATTCTTTTTCAGCCTGAAGAATGCAGCCAATCCCATTCCTTTAACAGATGTTTTGGTCTAATTCAACATAGTCCTTCTGTTCTTATAGATAAAGAACAGAAGGAGTATGCTGAATTAGACCAAAAGCTTTCTTGTACAATATCCAGTTTCCAGAGGGGATGGATTTGGGGTAAAATTCAGAATACATGTGATACAGAGGAAAAATGATTCTGTTAAGTGGATAGATGAGAATAAGGTGAGAGAATATAGAAGAAGACCGAAGCATGAAGCATTCATGAAGCAGGAATAATGGAAATCTGCTTATAAAAATATCTTTTTTCCTTGAATGTATGATTTACATCTATGTAAATTACAAAATATACTCCTATTACAATAGGAAAAATTACAGAATACCGTACTTTATTGGATTCTTTATGAGGAAAGATGGAGGGAATGAGTTCAGGAGACAAGGGTGAAGAGAGGTTCCAAATGTGGAGCAGATCATTTATTGCTAGTGGAAAGAAAAATGAAAGTACAATGAATAGAATGCAGAGGAAGAAGTGTAAATCTTGCACAAAAATATATTAGAAGATGCCAAAAGAATAAAAGTAAAAGTGACATAACGAAAGAGGACATGGAAACTACTTTGAACTCAATGAAAATAATTTTATTAACTGGCACCATGGTGAAAATAACAGTAATGGGGAAGTATGAAAAATTATGCTTTGGAATGATGTTCACATAATCAGTTTGCAAGGATCTGATGCTTTCAGAATTGCTATGAAGAAACTAGAGCATGGGCAGTGAAATGTAAGCATTCAAATTATATTAGCCAGAAATTAATTCACCAATAAATAGCAGCCATGCAACATCTATGCTGTATAAATTATAAAGGGGCTGTTTGTTAAATATGCCTGGAAATGTATTTGGCATAATTCTGATTGAAGCTGACAATGAGCAAAATTTTGGAAGCCCAGTGCAGTTTTATGCCATCCATAAACATCCATGTTCAGATGATCTTTTTGCCCTTCAGAGGCAATTGAGAAATGAACAAATGTGAGAGAGGAAATATTTGTCATATGTTTGCTAGTTTAGCAAAAGTATGATAAAGTGAATAGGTTATAATTATGAAATATTTTTGTGAATGTTGCTGAATGCTATCTCAGATATATATATATAAAAAAGGAAGCAAAGCCTGTGTGAACATGAATGAAGTGCTTAGCAAATGGTACAATACTGCAGAAGGAGCACTGTATAGCAAGCCTATATGATGTGGTTGTTTACTGTATTTATGGATAAATGTTCAAACATCCTTGTTGTGACATAGAGATCAATTTATTGGAGAAATGAATTGCATATGTATATGCAGACAATGCTGAGTTCTTAAGTACAGGTAGTTCTCAATTTACAACAGTTCATTTAATGACCATTCAAAGTTATAAAAGCACTGAAAAAAGGGACTTATGACCATTTTTCACATTTATGACCATTGCAACATCCCTATGATCACATGATAAAAATTCATATTTATGGCAGTTGCAGTGTGCCAGAGGCATGTGATGAGCCATGGTGGCTCAGTGGTTAGAATGCAGTACTGCAGGCCACTTCTGCTGACTGCCGGCCGCCAGCAGTTCGGCAATTCGATTCTCACCTGTTCAAGGTTGACTCAGCCTTCCATCCTTCCAAGGTCGGTAAAATGAGGATCCAGATTGTTGGGGGCAATATGCTGATGCTGTAAACTGCTTAGAGAGGGCTGTAAAGCACTGTGGAATGGTATGTAAGTCTAAGTGCTATTGCTATTGCTATTGCTATCACCTTTTGCGATCTTCTGATCAATGGGGAAAGCCAGATTCACTTAACTGGGTTACTAACTTAACAACTGCAATGATTCACTTAACAACTGCATCAAGAAAGGTCTTAAAATTAAGCAAAACATACTTAACAAATGTATCACTTAGCACCATAACTTTTGGGCTCAAATGTGGTCATAAGTTGAGAACTACCTATAAAAACCCTTTTTTGTTGTTGCGGTATATAACGTATGTGTATTGTGAAATAAAAAATATAGGTCTGAAAGTATAGGTATCAAAGTAGATGAGTTTGCAAAAAAATGGAGTAAACAGTCACAAATCGTTAAATGTGAAAAGATAGAGCAAGTTAATTTGAGTACCTTGATAGAATGTGTATTAAAGAATGAGAAATGAATGGAGTAATATAAGAAGGCAAAAACTGGTAGAACATTAGCGATAATATGTAAAGATGGCAGTCTATAGGATATTGCTTTTGCTCAGTTCCAGAAATGTGGGAATATTAAAAGAAACATAAAAGTAAGTTGAGTGCAGTTAAAATGAGCTACTTAAGAAGTTATCTGACCAAACCTGAAGCAATAAGGTCAAGAATGAATGGATCCTAAATGAAAGTAGCCTGAATGTAAAAGTGAGTAACCACTACAAAAAAGTACATGGAAATTATTTGGTCTTATAAAAAGAATGAATCAGGATCAAATCACAAAAGCAGGAAGTGAGAGTGGATCAAAAAGTAGACCAGAGAAGTTGAATAGAGTTTATGATATTCTAGAAAAAGAACAGGAGAAGTTTAAATCACAAAGGACAATATATAAAAAAAGTCTACGGAATGATAGAAAGAAAGATGACCATTACAAATTATTATGCAGTATTTCAAGACAGAAGAATATTACTCTATAATAGTAAATAAGATTGAAACCTTGGAGCTCAAATCTAAATATTGCTTGATTCCTAGATTCTGCAGTAACCTATCTTCATAAGTGCTTTTTTTCACATCTGCAATAAAATCATTTTATGTATCTGACACTCATCCTTGAATCTTCCACAGCTAAGCTTCTGACTATGTTTTGTATTTCTAGAGAGAGATTTATTATCATGCAGGATGAAGCTGTGATGTGCATACATTCAAGAGAAGCACTTTCACTATTCCTGGGGAAAAAAGAATTTGTTTTGTCAATATACAACCATCTTCATCAGGATCAGCAAAATTATAGTTTGTCCTTCTTCACTGGAACTGAACACCCAAGAAGCATCACATAGATTACTGTGAAAAACAAAATTCTAAACAAAGACAGACTTAATCTAATATTTTGTTCTCCTATTCAAAAGGAAATGTAGGGAAAATCCCACCTACAATTTTTTGAGCTTGATAGAAATGAGACAAATTCTTCTTACAAGCATTTAAAATTAGGGACAATGTGCCTACATCCACCCAAAGTGCTTATGAGGGTGATTCACACTTCTGGGTCAGCATTTTCAAAAGGTGTGGAAATTGCAGCTGGTTCCAGATGCCTAGCCAATGCTTTCAACAGCTGCTGCGTAAACACATCTAGCTTTTAAAGTTTTCCAGCAAAAAAAAGAAAAGAAAAGCTAAATATGGACCCAGAACTTAGCTTGCGTTTAACACAATTTAGAAAGAAGCAATTTTTGTTTGTTTTTGTTTAGTTGCTAAAGCAATTATGTTCTTGCAAGGACTTATAGAGCAAATCAGCTTGAGAACTGGGAAGAACAAGTTATATGTTCTGGAAAATTATTTTCTGCATTCGGCCTTTCAAAATTGTAGTGGGAAGTTCTAAGCATGCCTGCTTTCCAACTGTCAGAAATGAAGTCTTGATTCTCCTTACCAACCCCCATGTTTAGTGCATAAATAGACAATAAGCTTGCAAATCCTGTTTCACATGCTGTTTTAAGGGTCACATTGATGGTAAGGGCAAGCAAAGGCATGCACTTCTCATTGTGTGTATATGTATATGAATATGGGAAATGCCTAGACAAGCACCTGCAGTTTTCTTGGCAAGATTTTAGAAGTGGTTTGCCATTCCCTCCTTCCTAAAGCAGAGACAATGATTGGCCCAAGTTCACCCAGGCACCTTTGTGCCTAATACTATACTAGAACTCACAGTTTCCTGGTTTCTAGTCTAAACCACTACAGCAAACTGGTTCTGTAATTCTTTTTAAAGTACTTCCCTCAGGGCCAAAAGTTTTATAGACGTCTTCATTGAATGGGATTCTTGCTTGTTTTAGACATGGTTTGTTGAACAAGCCAAAATGCCCCACTGTTATGATTCCGTGCCAGCCTGTGTTCCCAACAGTTGAGTCCGGGGAATCTGAGGAGGAGGTGGAGGAGGCATTTGGAGGGCCATCAGGGTCAGAGGGAGGCTCTGATGAATTACAAGACTCACGGTTTGATGAAGAGCCTGGGCCCTCCAGTCGTGTTCCAGATGAAGCTCAGCTGTGTGGGGAGAATGAGTCAGACTTGGAGGATTCACACCTGATGGACATGATTGATGCTCGTAGATGCAGGCAATTAGCGAGAGCAGATCAGCAGCAGTCAATAGGATAACTCCAGGGGAGGAGGAGAAGGCACTGAGAGGCAACGCCTTGGGACTACTTTATAAAAAGGGAAGGTATGGGCGGTGCTGGTTGCTGAAGGCAACCGTTGCAAAGTACTTCATGGGATCATGTTCTGTTAGTATTACCGGTGACTACTTTTCTGTTTTGCATTGTGTTTCGTGTGGACAATTTCCTCCATTTGTATTGTGTTTTGCTGCTTTTATTTCTGGACTATTTGGCAGGTTTGTTACCCATATTAAAAGGGATTTGTTTTCTTTTGAGTCTCCAGCCTATTTTCTCAACAGGGGTTTTGTCCTTGTGCTTTTAACAAGGACGGCCATAGGCTGGGATAGAACACCCACTTCGCCTGTTCTGTTTCCAAGTAAAAGGCATTGAGACGAGCAGGAGTAACAAACAGTCTTGTCTTTATTCCATTCACAACAGAACCAACAACAAAAAGGCGCGGATTGCTCTTATACCCCTTTGCAGGGACAGTATCAGCCAATCAATGCAAGGCATTTCTCCCGCCTTGCGCATGCGCGCAAGGGGGGAGACAGCCTGTCTGGTCCCGGGCATTCACGTGGTCTGCCCAGGCCTCTCTGCAGCCTCCTGCACCTGCTGAGTGACTCAGCAGGCCCAGGACATAACATCGCCCATTTCATGAAGCCAAAACAGGCAGTGGTGGGATTCAGCCAATTCACACCGGTTCACAGAATCAGTAATTAAATTTTGTTGAGTTCGAAGAACCAGCTGAATGCACACTGCTTCCGGAAGACTGTTCTAGGCCTTGGAGGCCTGGAGGAGGCTGGAAGTGCATGGATGCCACTTATGGAAGTCCGTTTTAGGCCTTGGAGGCCCAGGTCTGCATCCACACAGAGAACCAGTTGTTCAGGTATTTGAAGCCCACCACTGAAAACAGGTCACTTTTAAACTTAGGACAATGTGTGAAGCTGATCATTTTATTTTCTTCTTTTGCAAATCTCCCTGTGAGGTAGGTATATTGCCTGCTTGCATATTAAAGCTGAGTCACAGATGTTGAATACAAATGTGGGGCTTTTTTGCTGGGAAGAGAGCACAGACATTCTGCAGCATTATTTTAAATAAAGGAGCTGTTGATTTGGCACAAGAATGAGTCTTTCAAAAGTGCAAGATATCAAACAGTACAGCTTCTGAAAAAATAGTCTAATGCAATTCTTAGCTGAGATTACTCTGATATCAACGGCAATGTTTCTAATCTCGGATTGAAGCAGACCTGAAATTACTCTGTTGCCTTAAGAATGAGCAGCTAAGAGAACCAAATCACTGTATAGTAATGTTTTTGAAGGGGAGGCTAAGGGACTAAAAGGACATTTTGTTTTTTTCTCTTCCTGTGTACTGCTCTTATGCTTGGTATTTTGAGGCCAGAAAATCAGTGACTATAATCTGTGCTATCACTCCCAAAACATCAGACTAGGAGCAATATTGGAAGCAGGTTATTTGCTTTTTGTGTGTTTCTCATTGGCTCTTAAAACCTTATTTATTTCTTTGAAGGTAAATCTTGGGAATGATTCAAGCTCACCATTTAGTAATAGACTTTTTCCCATGACTAATGACTCCTAGTTTTCATCCTCCTTAAATAAATACTAATTACAACAATAATAGAAATAATAATACCTGCAAACAGCAGAGTAGAAGAAAAAGAACTGGAGAAAATAACAAAATACAAAAAGCTGCAAATAGAAATAGAATGACTCTTCTACACACATAAAAAAGCAAAGGTAGTACCAATAGTAATAAGTGCCTTAGGTGCAATCCCAAAACAACTGGAGCACGGCTTGTATACCACTGGTATTGACAAAATTGCCATCAGTCAGTCTCCCCCCCCCCCCTGATGAACTGTACAGTTTCCGCTGTCTTAGGAAAGCTCAAAACATTCTTAAAGACTCACCTCATCCCGGACATTCTGTTTTTTGAACTATTACCATCTGGCAGACAGTACAGGATAATAAAAACAAAGACAAATAGGCTGAAAAATAGTTTTTATCCCAGAGTCGTAACCATATTAAATAATACTGTGTAGTGCAACATTGAAGTGCAATATTGGGGGCAGCGCAGTGGTGGGTGGAATATGAAGGATGTGTGTATATAGTGTATGTTTGTATTTGTGGTTTTTACTTGTGTGTGGTGTGCACACACACCACACACAAGTAAAATACCATATCCAGTCTGAACATCAGGCTGACTGTGCGATGAATAATGCCACCATCAGCCTTCTCCAGCCTCTAAATGGATTAAATTACAATGCTGTTGTAGCGCTACCTCTTCAGAGGCCGCCAATGCCCAGGCCCTCCCGGCCACAACCCCCCTTGTCCAGCCTTGCGGTAATGTTCTTTAGAGATCGGTGAGATGTCTTACAACCGGAACCCAGGCGGCATTGATGGGTGGCAGGCTCTTCTTGCTGAAGCAGGACTTTCAGGCACGAACTTAACCGGTCACAATGGTTGATGCCCCGAAGATGTATGTAACAGCTCAGGGCTGCTTTAGCAGCAGGAGTAACAAGCCCCTGAGCAATCGTTCAGAGTCCGATGAAATGGGGGGGGGTAAACCCTGGCTCCAGATGGTAATAATAA
>NW_015387316.1:641898-643823 GCF_001527695.2 Protobothrops mucrosquamatus
CCCTTGATAGAAAAATAAAATAAGCTTCCAGACCTTCTCTTCTCAACTCCAACCAACCCCGGCCTTCTCCTTTCCTTTCCTTTTCTATCCTTCCTCCTTCCACTCACGCCAGCCACACCCAAAGCCAACTGCAGCTGTCCCAATCTTTTCCTTCCCAGTCAAGCTCCTGCCAGCACTCTCAGGCAGTCCCCGCTACACAGTAATTTAAGAAAGTATTTAGAAACTGTTTCCCTTATGAGTACAGTCGAGTCTCCTCCTCCGCCTTCTCCTTCTCTGGCCTTCATTAAAAAGGAATGTTCATATTTGATTGAATTAAAAATGTAGTATGTGTATCTTTTGAACTACACACTGCAAGATAGTATTACTTGGAGAAAGTACTAGTTTGGTTTTCATGCTCATCACAGGTTCACCTTCATTTGAGTAGGGGTCTGACATCAGAATAATAACCTACAGAGGAAGAGCATTTTACCAACAAAATGGGAATGAGGTAGCTTTGCACAGAGAAAAGAACTTTCCAAAATTCAGATAAAACTTTCAGCCATATCTGCCAATATCAACCTCCTGCAGTTCTTTGCTTCTTTCAGAAGTTAAAGTACCCTTCCTCCACTAAAATTTTATGCATCCTTCGGCTGAACAATGCCCTATAAATAAAATGATTCAGATTCAAATTCTTATTCAGCCTTGAGTATCATTGGTGGTTGTTTGATCAGCCACTGCCTTTCAGCCTAATCTCCTGTAGGGTTGTTCAAAGATTAATCTGAAGGAGGTATCCTAAATGAAACCAAGCAGAGTTGAAGGGGGAAATCTGGAGATCAAACCTGTAATGGGATTGGAGATGTTTCAGAAGAAAATAATAGGTAAAAGGTGATTCAAAATATGAATCACACGAACAGGCTTAGAACAGCAAATGTTACTTAAGATGCAGAACAGGATAAAATGATTAAGAGAAACAAAAAAGGTGCTATAACAGGGAGATATAGACCCTTCCATACATAAATGTAGGTATGTTCCAAAAATGGATTGCAAGTTGCTATGGAAACAACACATGAATAAATGTATGGAAATTCTTATCCTAAGTGTGAAGATTGGTTTGATTAGGCCAGCATTTTCTGTCTATATTGTCTTTTACGGTTTTATAACTGAAAAACTTGGAATCCTATGTATATATATAATATTTTGTTGAGACATACCTCACAGTCCCCCCCCCCATTTATAACTTGTAGTGAGAGCAAAGGGCAAAGAATTGGATGGTTCTTAATTTTCCATTGTGGCCCCAAGTTCAAGTCCTGTAGAGATATAAGGTAGTTCAAATAAGGAGAGTTCAGGTTTCACCCAGAAGGAATTTTCACTATCGCTGCTTTGTTTTTCAATCCAGAAGCTATTGACTTTCATTTCATAGGATAAGTCATATTATCTACTTTACCTCATAGCAGCTGATACAGAATGAAACAAACTTATTTTTAACAGTTTGGTCCTCTACAATGGCAAGGCATACACAAATTATTTTTGATGGGATCTTTGCAGTTCCCAACTGCAGATTACTTTAGCTGAGCTAGACCATTTCCTGTATATTTACTAGGTTGCACAAAGTGACTTAGGTTTTCAAAAATAGAGAGGTCACCAGTTTACTTCAGTGAAATAAAGCAATGGTCTCTAGCTGCTTCAAGACACTGCTGCAAGAGAAGGTTCATTTACCCTTCTTATTTATTTATTTTTATTTTTTTTATAATTTAATTTCTATACCGCCCTTCTCCCGCAGGACTCAGGGCGGTGCACAGCATATTAAAACAGATACACATATCAATAAAAATAAAAACCCCTCTAAAACCAAATTAAAAACCAAATATTCGAAGCTGTGTTCCAATTAAAATTATACTTAAAATCGTCCCTAAATAAAATCCTCCTTAGGTCAGGCCCGCTTGCTG
>NW_015387316.1:645711-660095 GCF_001527695.2 Protobothrops mucrosquamatus
GCTCAATAACTATCTCCCCTAATACCAGATCATTTTGCCACTGGCCCGAGACAAAAATCAGATCCAGCGTGTGTCCACCCGTGTGAGTGGGGGCATGAATTAATTGGGTCAAGTCCAAGGCCGTCATGGATGCCAAGAACTCCTGAGCTGCCGCCGACGTCTCACCCACTGATGGCAGGTTGAAATCCCCCAAGACCATGCTTATCAAAAAGCTTCTAGATTTGGCAGCTTTGGGATTCCCTACAGAATATACTTCAGCCACAAAGCCATTGATGAGACATTTGGAAGAGAGGCATCTTCTTGCCTCCAAAGGGTTTTGTCAGAAACTTTGGTGAGCTCTGAAATTTCCTTATGGTGAGAACAATTAACTACTGGAATAGCTTGCCTCCAGAAGTTGTTAGTGCTCCATCACTGGAAGTTTTTAAGAAGAGATTGGACAGCACTTGTCTGGAATGGTGATAGGGTCTCCTGATTGAGCAGGACTTGGACTAGAAGGCCTCCAAGATTCCTTCCAACTCTGTTTTTCTATGTTCTATGTGTTGTTTGCTTCCTCCACAGTACTTGTCAGGCTGTTGACAAATGGTCTAGAGGAGGCAACAGGGTGGCTACCTTTTGCTCACAACTGTTTTTGTCAAAGGTACTGTACCTAGTTTGAAAGAAGTTTAAATCCTAACTGAAGAGAATATTTGTAGGTCAGGGTCGAAATGTGGGGTCCTTGGTGCTCTCTGAGCTTGGTGGTTTCTTGCAGATGTTTCATTACCCAAGTAAGTAACATCATCAGTTACTCCTGATGATGTTACCTAGCTGGGTAATGAAACATCTGCAAGAAAACAGCCTGCAAGAAAACATCTGCAAGATCTATAAAGCCCTAGTAAGACCACATGTGGAATACTGCAGCCAGATGTTGAGAGTTTGGAAGATGTTGAGAGTTCAAAAAGCCATATGCTTCCTTCAGACCATTTTTTAATTTGATTTTGACTTTGCCTTGGGGGGAGCGCAGTGGGCTTCCCAAAGCTACTAGAGGTCTTCCCATTAATGATTTGGCATTAAGACAAATCAGACACAGAGTCAGAAATAAACATATTTACACATCACATGAAGTGTTAATACCACTTGGTAAGGACACACTTGGAACATCGTGGTTTTGGTCACCACAATGTAAAAAAGATGTTGAGACTCTAGAAAGAGTACAGAGAAGAGCAACAAAGATGATTAGGGGACTGGAGGCTAAAACATATAAGGAACGGTTGCTGGAATTGGGTATGTCTAGTTTAATGAAGAGAAGAACGAGGGGGGACATGATAGCAGTGTTCCAATGTCTCAGGGGATGCCACAAAGAAGAGGGAGTCAAGCTATTCTCCAAAGCGCCTGAAGGCAGGACAAGAAGCAACAGATGGAAACTAACCAAAGAAAGAAGCAACCTAGAACTAAGAAGAAATTTCCTGACAGTTAGAACAATTAATCAGTGGAACAACCTGCCTTCAGAAGTTGTGAATGCTCCAACACTGGAAGTTTTTAAGAAGAAACTAGACAGCCATTTGTCTGAAATGGTATAGAGTTTCCTGTCTGAGCAGGAGGTTGGATTAGATGACCTCCAAGGTGTCCCTTCCAACTATTATTATTATTATTATTATTATTATTATTATTATTATTATTATTATTATTATTATTATTATTATTATTGTTGTTGTTGTTGTTGTTGTTGTTGTTGTTGTTGTTGTTGTTGTTGTTGATAATAATAAAGTTGGAAGGGACCTTGGAGGTCATCTAATCCAACCCCCTGCTCAGGCAGGAAACCCTATACCATTTCAGATAAGTGGCTGTCCAGTCTCTTAAAAACTTCCCATGTTGGAGCATTCACCGCTTCTGGAGGCAGGTTGTTCCACTGGTTAATTGTTCTAACTGTCAGGAAGTTTCTCCTTAGTTCTAGGTTGCTTCTCTCCTTGATTAGTTTCCATCCGTTGCTTCTTGTCCTTCCTTCAGGTGCCTTGGAAAATAGCTTGACTCCCTCATCTTTGTGACAGCCCCTGAGATATTGGAATACTGCTATCATGTCCCCCCTCGTCCTTCTCTTCATTAAACAGAGTTGGAAGGGACCTTGGAGGTCTTCTAGTCCAACCCCTATAATATTCCAGAGAAATGGCTGTCCTTTCAATAATGGAGAATCCACAAGTTCTAGAATCAAGCCATTTCACTGATTAATTGTTCTCACTGAAAGGAATTTTTTTTAAATTCTAAGTTGGATCTCTCCTTAATGTGTTTCCATGAGTTACTTCTTGTCCTGCCTTCAGATGCTTTGGGGAATAGGTTGCTCCCCTTTCCTCTGTGATACCCCCTCAAATATTGGAAGACTGCTATAATGTCACCCCTATTCCTTCTCTTTATTAGACTAGACATACCCAGTTCCCCAGCCTCCAGTCCCTTAATCATCTTTGTTGCTTTTCGTTCAAAAGAGACAATTCAAGAGCGATAACAAGAAGCTAAGAAGGAAACAAAAAGACCAGAACATATCCCCTCCAACAGCTGATCCAGATAAGAAGGGATTAATACCAGATAAGCAGAAAACAATACTCTAATCAAGGAATTACCAAGAATAAAACCACACCCCACCAACACGGGAAGGGCAAGCTATTTGATATAAACAGCTATTTGATATAAACCCCACACTCCTTACACTTAAGCTGTTACATAATTGAATAATGAAACATGTGCAAGAAACCAACCAAGCTCAAAGAGTACCAAGGACTTTTCTATAAATTGTATTTTAGACTGGGTAGTTGCTGGTAAGTATATATCCTCCTACCACCAGAAATTTGTTGAAAAAGAAATTATTTAGTCATCCAGATTACTCTAGATCAGGGGTGTCAAACTGCCAGCCCACGGGCCGGATGCGTTATCGGAAGCTGCGCCCACCCCATTGCCAGTAATGGCAAAACCGTCCCGATACGTTGCGCAACGTCATGTGATGTCGCGAGTTTGACATGTCTGCTCTAGATGAACAATGTTATATATGAGTGCTTTTAGCTGTAAACAGTAGATTAAAAATAAATGGCTTGCTATCTTTTGCACTTCTTCATCTGTCTTCTGGTAGATTGTTCCTGAGAACCACATAAACCACAATTATTTACTTTCTTTTACTTGTTCAGTTTGAGACATTTCTGATTATTTACTTTAGGTCTTTGTTTCTCTGTAGTAAATATAAATCATAGGGCCTGGACAGAATGAATGGCTTTTTGTGGTGTGTTAATAAAAGAAGCAAGTACACAGCTGTAATGATTAATCAGAATGTAGCAGAAGGTAGTATTTATAGATCCATTATATAATTACATAATAGGTACAGTGAATGAATCTATTGTACATATTTTATGCTGCTGAAACCCAATCTGGAGTGCTCTAGATGTTGGAAGATTGTCCAAGTGAGGGTTGATTAGAGTTGTAGTTCAGAACTGTCAAGATTATTACATGTTATTCCCATCTAGGTTTGGGCTAATGGTAAATGGAATGTATTAGAATCCTGATGAATGTTTACCAAGATATCCTATCCATGAGTCCAAGATTTCATCTCTGGTGGAGATTATATTTTTTTGGGACATTGGGGAAATGTTCTTCTAAACTAGCTGTAAAAATTTTGGTGAGCTATGGGACTTTGTGAGAATAAAGGACTGAAGCATTAATCTGAAGTAGCAATTGTGAGTGAATGCAAAGTGAAAATTTGTGCAGAAATATTATGGATTCTAATGAGCAGCATGGTAGCCTAGAGGTGGAGCTTTCACCTCACAATCAGGAGATTGTGAGTTCGATACTAGGTAGTGGCAAATATTTCTCTCTCTGAGTGCAATGTGTTATTGTCTGCTGCAAACTCTGTGTAGGTATCAGGAAGGGCATCTGGCCAGTAAATGCTCAAGCTCTGTTCAGTCGCCCCAATTCCATCCCGATGCAAGAGATTACAGAGTCTTTAAAAGAAATAATTATGGATTCTAATGGCTTAAAGTCCATTTTATGAGGAATTATCCTTGAAACTATAGATATGGAAGATTCTATGAAGATGCAAATAGGTATTTTAGGGACAGGAGCCATTTTAGAGCTGCCAGGCTCTAAATTACTTTATTAATTTCAGATTCGGACCTCAGGATTTTGCAAGCCACAGTATTCCCTATGAAGTGTCACTTGGACTTTAAAGAATAGGAAGAGCAATGATGCGTTTCAATTTTGGCGTTGGAGAAGACTCCTGAGAGTCTGGTGGATAGCCAAGAAAACAAATGGATGGATCATTGAACAATTCAATTCAGAGTTTTTGCTTGAGGCACAAATGACCAGACTCAAGTTATCCTACTTCAGAAACATTATGCCAAGACTCAGCTCTCTGGAAAAGGCTCTATTGCTTAGAAGAAAAAGAAGAAAAAGACCACCAGCAGCAAGGTGGATGAGTACATCATTAAGAGACATGAAAGGACAGGTTATATATAGATTGTTGTGGAGTAAATCTATCTGTAGGGTCAACACACTGATAAAAATAAATGTTATTACTTGTTTGTAATACAGTTGTAGAAAACTCAGTCAATTGTATATGAAAGGCTATGAAACTGTTCATCGAGCTTTGTAGGAAATGATGCAACCAATGACACACACACGCACACACACACAGAGAGAGGCATACAGGCAGGCAGGGGGGATATTACATTATTACTGTGCTGAAAATGGATCTTGCGATTTCTTTTTTTCTCTCTCTCCTTCAAATTTGCTTTTCTTTTTCTCAGGGTGATTGAGGATTTCTGTCAAATCTCTCTTGTTAGCAATTTTGAGCGGACTTTATTGCTGGAGATGGGAGAAGCTGCTGCAGCTGACATTGAGGGTTTTGGGAGGGGGGGTTGGTTTGGTTTGGTTTTGCTATTAGCCATCTTCCCATCATTTTGAAGTCTGCATTTCTCTGTCTGAGAAAGGAATATCTTTTTCTTGGGATTTCAACAGAAGTAAGAAAAAAACGGAAATTAGAAGAACTGGATCATAGGACACATTCTCACCACCCTGGATTAAACAAAATAAGCGTGTACTTAGAGCACCAAGGGAAGGGGGGAGCCACAGAGTTCTTTAGACTAATTATCATTCAATTAACCTTTCACTGCCACCTTCAGCTTTAGTTTTCAATAAATATTTGCATTTCTCGCTCATAATGTTCCCCTTATTTCCCTTATAAAATTTACATTTTCCCCTACCATTTCATTTTAAAAAATCATTTAAAACTGTTGAAATTTTGCCTTTTTTCTCTTACCCTATTCATAAGTAAATAATATTCTTATATTGCTTATTGTTATTTAGTGCTGAGTATAAGAGCAGTGTTGGTGCAGTTGTTAGAATGCAGTACTGCAGGCTAACTCACTGCTCTCTCCAGAAGTTCAAAACTGACTGGCTCAGGGTTGACTCAGCCTTCCATCCTTCCGAGGTTGGTAAAATGAGGACCCAGATTGTTGGGGGCAATATGCTGTAAATCACTTAGAGAGGGCTGTAAAGCATTGTGAGGCGGTTTATAAGTCTAAGTGCTATTGCTATTTTTTAAAGTTTATATTTGCTACAGTTGTGTATAGTTGCTTAGGGCATCGGTTCGTCTTAATCCAGCCCTAATTCTCACACAACTGTTGGCCAATTTATAATTTTAAAAGTGCACAGCATTATATCCAGGATAGTTTCTCCAAGATGCCATTCTTTGGAGAAAAAAAAAAGAAGAGCTTTCATCAAAGCATTTGAGAACTGATAATAAAAATAAAAACTGACAATAAAAAGGGATATTTTTTCTGCATTGAATTAATTCATTAAAAAACTTGTCCAGATGTGCCCTATGCTCTACACAGTCCATCCACACTGAATCTCAACTTTTCATAGAGAAAAAAAAAAACTGTCTAGAGAATTACTTGAAATTTCTTTTCTTTTAGATGAGGAAAGGTAAGAGAAAAAGAAAGAGAAGGAACTTTAATCAGCCTCCCCCTGAGGAATCCAAATGACCTGTAACTCTAGGCACAGTGGAAATCATCAAATCTCTTGCCTGCCATTCAAACTGGATCTTTGTAACTTAACTGCAAATGTCTTTACTTCACTGCAGGTGTAGACGTTCTGGACCATTAATAGCTTAAAAGCAAGTAAAAATGGGGCAGGTTCACCATCAAGAGATGGCAGGCTGACTCTCATGAAAGGTGGGCCAGAAACCTAGAGTGGCTAATAATTGTCAAAGGAGGAGGGGCTATTTGGAAGTTTCATTTTCCTTGGAAATGGAAATGGGTAATATCTGGATCTCATTGCCACTGGGTGAAAAAAACAAAAGAAAACTTCATTGAGCTGGGTTATTTATATATTTTTATGTCTATCTCATTTTTCCATGTCTAGAATGTGCTAACAAATTATATATATATACACACTCTCATTAAAACCCAGTTAAATAGCATTCTGTGATTAGCATCTGAACTGGTGTATTCACTAAGTAACAGATAAGGGTAGTGCTAATCCTAATCCTATCTTGGAATCTGGGATTGGTGAGGGAACCTCTCTTCCTGCTTCTTTGACCGGAATCTATTGTAATTTCAATTCAAGCATGGACAATTAGTTCAGTGTCAAAATGATAACAGAATAACAGAGTTGGAAAGGACCTTGGAGGTCTTCTAGTCCAAACCCCTGCTCAGGTGGGAAACCCTATACTATTTCAGTTTTATTTTCCCTAGCTTTCCCTGTGAATATCAGCCTCACTGGACAACTTTATATGGCAACAGGACAGATGGGGTTTTAAAGTTCATATAGCTAGGGTATGTCTATATAATTACTATGGTCAATTATTATTACTATGATGCTATACTCTACTATTATTACTCAATAACTATACTATTACTATTCTATTACTATTATCTAGTACTCAGTCTATTACAATTAGCTATATACTCTGCTCTATATTACTGGTATGCATCAATGTTTCTTTTTCAAGCCTGTTCTGTCTTTGAGATTATTTTTTTTTCTTTTAATGGCCAGCTTGTAGAGCTCTTGCACCTTTTTATATTTTGTTTTGTCTTTTCTTTTGAAAAAGAAAAATACTTCTTTTCCTCTCTTTTGGACTGACTAGCCTTCCTTTGACTTCTGTTCTCAGTTTACTGGTGGCTGCAAAGCTCCAAAATATATATCTTCCTCCGTTCTCCTCCCATACCTGGGGAAGAGAGTCAAATGGGAGGGAAATAAGGCAATGTAACTGCCTTCCATTTTTTCAAGCAACCTGCTCGTCTCCATGAACCAACAGCAACTTCTGAATGGTTTTCAAAAGCAGCTCTATTAACTAATCTTTTGAGGTGAAATGTTTGGTAAACTGATTAACTCGGGAGTTTATTTTCAGGTTTCAGTGCAAAAGTAGTTAGATATGAGGGAACCAGGGCAGGAGGAGGTGTGTGTTTGCTGTGTCCCCTTTTGTTCACCACCACCACCACCCTCATTCTTTTCTCTTGCAGACCCACCTGCTGTTGAGCCAACATTCCTTGAGATTCGACAAGGCCAAGGCCGAAGTGTGACCATGAGCTGCCGGGTGCTGAGGGCTTACCCAACTCGGGTTTTGACCTTTGAGTGGCGATTGGGCAGCAAGCTTCTTCGGACAGGAAGATTTGATGCTCAAGACTCCACAGAGTATACAATCAGAAGCCTATCAAGGGACAGTTACGGAAATTATAGTTGCAACATCATCAATGAGGCAGGGGCTGGCCGGTGCAGCTTTCTCGTGACAGGTAGGACATCTACATGCTTCCCAAGTTGGTGTTGACACCGTACAGAAGCTGCAATGTCTTAAAATGCACGAGGTCCATGTATAATTCTATAGTCAAGCAGTGGTGTCTGATGTTTGTGTGTGTGTGTGTGTGTTTAGGGAAAGAGAAGGAAAAAAGAGCAAAATAAAGCTTCGTCTGTATAAAATTATTGACTGTTTGCTATGTTTATAAATCCCTGCAGGATCTCCATTTCTGAAGACGAATGCTGCTATTACTCTCAAAACATTAAAACATTTGGTCTTTCTTTTAATAGCATCCTTGTGTTCGGCAGTCCAGTTTGAATTCCTGCTATACATTTTATCCAGATCAGTTAAAAACTATTAATAACTGCATTTGCAGAACTAATGTTGCATATGCTTGGTTGGTTTTCATCTTTTTTATGTGCATGATTTAGCATCAAGTCAACATTGACTCTTAATGATTCACATCAATAAACTTATTTCAGGGTGATCTGATCCTTCAGGTGTCCCAATGGTGCACCAACTGCTGCAATAATTACGCCCATCCACCTGGTTGTCTTCTCCTTCTCTTTCTTTCCAGCTCACCAGCTAGATCTTTGTATACTGTAATGTGTTCAAAATAATAATTTGAGCGTGGTTACTTGGGCTTCAAGTGAGAACTCTCAAGATCCTTTATTACAAAGAAAAAATAAATTAATTCAAGTTGAATACAGATGACTCCACCTTCTTAGAAGGTGGTAGATGACTCCACCTTCTTAGAAAAAGGTGTCTGATGTTTTCATATGAAAAAAAGAGAGAACAATAAATGCATTCCACTCTTGGATGGGGTTGATCTGGCTGCTCTATTCAAATCCAGCTATTAGGATGAACAAGGAAGCTATTTCACTAATCTCTAACATATGTATATCTACTATTCTTCCTCCTCTGCTTCCTTCTCTTTGTCTACTTTATGTATTTATTATTCTGTGTACCATCTGCTAATAGATCCTTTGGGGTCAGTTTATTGTTGTAAACAAACATTCTCTTGTGATAAAGTTTATACCGTATTTTCCTGAAAATAAGACCCACTCAGAAAATAAGCCCTAGCATGATTTTTAACATGCACCTAATATAAGCTGTACCCCCAAAATAAGCCCTAGTTAAGAGCCCGCCCACTCCGTCCCACTGTCTGGTTGCTCGCTGCCGCAATGGGGCAGTAGGATGCATGGTGCGCTGGTGCCACCACCACCCTGCACACGTGCACCTCAGGGCCCCCCGCAGCCAAGCCACTCCCCATTTGGTGACCTCTCCTTGCCTGTTCAATGACCCGGCTGCCTGCCCGCCTCTTCCCTTTCACTCCCCTCCCAAGCTGAACTGCCTGCTATGAAGAATGGATGAGGGAGGCTTGGTCCCCTCCACTGTTTCTGAGCCAGGGGGGAGTGAAGGCAAAAGGCCTCCGCCACTGCTGCACAATAGCCATGTCAGCTTCTGAAGAGATTTTCTTTGATCACCACTGCCCCCGGTTCACTCCACCCCACCCTGCAGATTACCTGTCCACCGACGGCAGCCTCCTCCTTTTCCTGCCACTTGGATTCTGCGGTGCTGCCTTGCACTGCATGCTCCCCGTTCATGCCTGTACTGTATGGTTTCAATGGCAGCAGCTCTGGAGACCAGTGCCATCATCCCTGGGCTGAATTGTACAAGGGAGAATTATACCAAGACTGATGGCGGGGATGCTCTGAAGACCACACTGCCATCGCTCTAGCCACAAACTCTCCCATGGCTGTATGGGCAGAGCCATGAAGGGGGCCAGGGGGCCGAAACCAGCCCAGAGATGATGCAAAGAGCCCATGAGCAACCAGATGGTGGGATAAAGTGGGTGGGCGGCCTCGCAGCGCATCTGGCAAGGACTGGCCCAGTGGTAGCAGTGCTCCCACTCGCCTGCACTGCACAGGCTTCACAGCCCGAGTCTGCCGGCCAAGGGGCTGGCAGGCTGCACCTGTTGCCGGATGCCTTCAGCCCCCACGCACTCACCACCTCCTGGAAAAATAAGACATCCCCCGAAAATAAGCCCTTATGTGTCTTTTGGACCAAAAATAAATATAAGACCTGGTCTTATTTTCAGGCAAACATGATAGCTGTTATCCTTGATATATGATCCATGTAGATTTCAGTTCATCTGTCTCATCTATATTTTGATAATCTATTAAATGACATTATTATTATTAAAGAAACTAAATGAAGATTAATTTCAGTTTTCTGGTTGACACTGTATAAAACTTGAATGCAGCAAATTAGGATAACTTCAAGAGCAGCAACATAATCTACCATTTATTTCATCCTATTTCCAGCATACAGATCAATTCAGTTAGTATGTCTTTATTTGTGAAATTTATTGCTCCAATGACATTTTATTTTACTTCTTTCAGTGAAATGCAGATTCAGAAAATTCAAATATATTCTATTAAACTCTTTCTCCAATTAAGTATCCTTAATTTTATTCTAGCAAAACTTTCTATGTTATCTTCCCTTACTTAAAACATAGTTATAGATATAGTACATGCATAATGGGATATGCCCAAATATTCCCAAAAGTAAACTCCTGAATTGTTCATTTTTCACCATTTGTAGTTCAAATATTACTTCCATGCTGTCTCCTGGGGTTGATTCTCATGAGCCCAGTCAGATTTTCTACTTCTATAACAGTTATGATTCCCTCATAGCTTAAATCTATGCATTCAGCTACCAAACTTAATACAACTGAGAAGAGATCCTCAAGGCTATATATTCAGCTTCTCTTTGTATATTGGCCAAGTTTTCAATACTGTAAATATTCTGATACGTATTTTTATCAGGTTACGTTTCTCTCATCCAAATAGAAGCATCAGATGGTGCTAATCTTAATTCCTGTTTCAACAGCTACCCTTTACTATTCCCATCTTCTATATGTCATCCATGAGGGTGAACTGTTTGTAACATGATAACAAAGAAGGGAATGCTGATCTCATGTTTGCGTATGAAGAGAGATCTTATCTTATTTTAACAATACCTTATTTCAGGTCTTATACCTGAGAGCCATGGTGGCACAGTGGTTAGAATGCAGTATTGCAGGCTAATTCTGCTGACTGCCAGTAGTTTGATTCTCGCTGGCTCAAGGTTGACTCAGCCTTCCATCCTTCTGAGGTTGGTAAAATGAGGATTCAGATTGCTGGGGGCAATATGCTGACTCACTAAACTGCTTAGCTCTCTGTAAAGCACAATGAAGTGTCTAAGTGCTATTGCTATTGCTAAATCTTCTCCAGACATTTAGCCGAAACAAGGCATTTCACTGTATTTAAGGAACATAGGGTAATGCATGCTAGCTATATCTCCTCTTTTCCCCCAGTTCATTGTATTTGTAAATTTCAAAATGGTCATATAAAATCATTAACCTGATTTAAGCTTGAATTAATTTCAGATGTCTGAGAAACTAATCCAAGATTATCTCAAGAGTCCATTCAGTTTACACTGCTTGTTCTTTCAGCTGGCTTAGTCTGTTAACAATAAAAAAAAGTTGTCAATTAAGTTAAAATGAAGCAAAAGTGCACTGCACATTTTAACCATATCTTCTTTAAATGCAAAAGCGTATTGAGAATCTGACATGGCTCATCTTTGCAAATAAATTGTATCTTCTTGTGAAGACAGATGCATTGATTGCCCTGTAAATCTCTCTTGGCCATTGATGACATCTCTGTAAAGGAAGATTTGTCTGCAAGTTATTAGCTTCCATTTTTCAGAGTAAATGAAAGATTCAGGCTATAAACTGGTAGGAGAAATTACATATTTTATGTGGATCTGTGCATATTTTTTTTCTGAGGACAGCAAGCACCATTACATTTTCCTTCCTGAGCCATGAAATTGTCAGCTTCAACAGTGGACAGCAACTTGTCTGGAATGGTATAGTGTCTCCTGCTTCAGCAAGGGGTTGGACTAGAAGACCTCCAAGGTCCCTTCCAACTCTGTTATTAAAATCTGTTAAACATTCTTTTAAGATGTACTTATTTAGTTTAAAGTTTTCAAAGTTTACCTTTAATAAGCACCAATTTGCCCAGACATTTTGTCACATCAAAACTGTAACAATGTAATCTTTGGGGCAAACAAAGATATATATTTG
The DNA here is from genome assembly GCF_001527695.2 of Protobothrops mucrosquamatus. Classification (NCBI taxonomy): domain Eukaryota; kingdom Metazoa; phylum Chordata; class Lepidosauria; order Squamata; family Viperidae; genus Protobothrops; species Protobothrops mucrosquamatus. The sequence goes on from NW_015387316.1 coordinate 657,588, forward strand.
CATAGAAATGCAAATTTGCATTTCAGGTGCCTTATTGAAGCCACTGTTTGTCTTCAAGAGTTTTATCTTAAAGGAAAATCAGAAGGGCCAGCATTCTTGAGTTAAGGCCACGCTTGACCTTTAAATGATGCACTGTAGTAATATTTTTTAAAAATGGGCAAGAATCAGGTCAACAAAGTGAAAATAGGCATGACAAGTTTAATTTAATTTTAAGCTTGTTAGGGTTTAAAATCACACTCCACATATTTAATTGATTCCCCATTGTAATATACAAATAATGATTTGCAGCAAATTCTGTAGGAGCTCTGTGTGTTTTATTTAAGGCTTTGGTGAGCCACCTATGTCTGTAGGGCTACAGATGGTATATCTCTGTAATAAACATTGTCGATATGGAGGTTGCATAATTTAGCCTTCTCCAACAGGGAAAATCTAGCAGAAATGGGGATTTCAGCTTCCAGAAAGCCCCAGCCAAATTGTCAAGACTGAAAATTCTGGGAGTTGAAGTCCACATATCTAAAGACTACCTAGATTGAGGAAAGTGGATATGTTTCACTTCTGCCTCTTATTAAAATTATGTTATGTCTGTAGTCATTTAGGTATCAAGGAAGCATGTTTGTTTATTTGTTCATTTGTTTGTTTATTGGGTGATCTCCCAGCTCTAAATTACTTCTATTCATCAAAGAATGGATTTTTTTTTGTTCCTTATTTACTTTAGGTGGAGAACTTCTCCCTGCCAAAAACAAAACTTTCACCCACAGGAAAGAATATAGTTAAGAGAAACAGCAGTTACTTCAGATATGATTAATTTCAATAGGAGCTTCAGGTGTAGTTGCCTCAAAGGATTTGCTTAACTTGATCTCTGAATTAACTCTTTTTACACAAAGTAGGTTTGGTACAATACCCTCAGACAGCGGTCCCCAAACTTTACAGCTTAGCAGCCCAGCATGACGGGGGGGGGAGAGGGGATGATTCCGTGTGAGTGACAGGTGCGTGTGCACGAGCACATACAGCTCCTTTTGTGTGAGGGGAGCTTCGTGCACAAGTGCCTGTAGCCTGCACAAGTAGAGCTGTGCGTGCATGTCTTGCACAGTCTGGTTCCAAACAAGCCGCAGCCCGGGGATTGGGGACCCCTGCCCTAAGCAAACAACCAAAAGCAAACAAAACTTAAAAATAAACCAAGTTTACAACACAATGTGAAGGCAGTTCCTAGGTCCTTACATCGGCTTATCAAGCATGTTGAGTTACCCCATTCATAAAATTAAGTCCAGTATCTTCTATATTGGGTCCCTTTTAAACTGGATCTTGATCTTTTCTCTATCTTACCTTCCTCAATCCCTCTTTCACTCCCCAAGTATCAAATTGGTGGATTGCCAAAACCTGCTTTCTACGCAGCCATTAAAATTCTATTTAATTGCAAATTATACATAGAATATTCTTTCCTATGCTGGATAATGAAAACACCTACAGGCCCAATGTTCTCCCAGGACAGAATGTTCCACTCCCTTTATTATTGATTGGTGGTGATTTTACAGGTTAAAAGGGAAGGTTTCTGACACTACCCCACCAAAAACTGAACCTCCACTTTTGGTTAAGATATTTTTCTCTTCCATGAGGTTATTTTCATTCTCAATTCTTCGCAGGCTTTAGAACAGAGGTCTTCAAACTTGGCCCTTTTATGACTGGTAGACTTCAACTCCCAGAATTCCTCAGCCAGGGGTCTTTGAAGACCCCTGCTTTAGAACTTCTTTGCATTTCATGGAGGATTTATTATTAATCTTAATGTTAGTATTGCTGTGAGAGGAACGAAAAGTGACTGTCACCATTAGTCCATGGAAACCTTTTCTTAGCCTTTGCCTCAGGTACATCTTTTTTCTAAGGGTGGAATTGGTCTGCAGTTCTTTCTATTCAAGAATGATCCTTGGTTAGGGAACCAAGCAATGAAGGAAGATGGTATTTTGCTGCTACTTTAAATCTGGCCATTCTCCAAAATACCTTTTTTGCAACCTTTTTTTTTCTCCATCTCCTTCGGACTACAGCCAAGAAAACCTTCTGCTGCAATAAATCCATTAGTCTTCCGACTCTTAGCAATTTGTGTTACAGCAGGACAGCATGATGGCTCTTCCGCCTCCCTATTCACCTTTTACTTTACGTTTTTTTTTTTCATCTCCTTTGATGTTCCACATAGTACATTGGGGCTATTTTCCCCCATTTTGCATCCCCATTTTATTATGCTCCTCTTTATAAATCTAAGGAAAGCAGGTTAAGAACATAATTAGATCTCTAGACCATCTATTTTCCATCTGTTCTCCCATCCTGTCCCAAGATGTCATTTCAGGAATCGTGCAGATCAAGAAATAGCATTGTCCTTTCCTTATTCTTTATCTCCAGTAAGTATTCAGAGATGCACTATTGCTGTAGCTAGTATGAATAATGCTGCAAATAGATCCATGATTCATTTTTCAAATGCCATGTTAATAATAATAATAATAATAATAATAATAATAATAA
>NW_015387316.1:660195-681775 GCF_001527695.2 Protobothrops mucrosquamatus
TAGTGGGGTATCATCCACACATTAGTTCAGCAGGGGGCTGGACTGGAAGATTTCCAAGGTCTATTTCTATTTCTATTATTTCTATTATTTCTATTACTAGGGTAAAAAGACATGTCTCATTTAAGCTCCACCCAGAGATTTTAGAAACTGCTCCAGAATACATAAAGAAAGAAACGGTGTTGAATGTACACATCTCACAAGTTTTGCCACTTGGAGATGACAAGGAATGATGTGACAGCAAAAAGAAAGCCCAATTCAATTAATCCCATACAAAAAGAATAAGAAAACCCCACTCAATTAACTGCAGACTATAATATTGTTAGTTCCTTATTTATCAGTTATTAAAGTGTTTGATCCATCCATGAACTTGTTAATCTTACAAGCTCCAGTTTAAACAGAAATGCATATGTTTTATTCCTTTCACTTCCATCATCTTGCCAACCCAGACAGGGCTAGATTAATCTCTTACCCCTTAAATCTTTCCCTGTATTCAAAATTCTGCTTTAAGTCTTTACAGCTTCCACTAAATTGATACTACAGTTCTTTTCAGAAGTGCTTTGTTGCATCAGCTTGGATGCTGCTGATATACCAATTACAGGGTTTCATGTCTGTGCATGCTAAATCAGAAATGTGGACCTGGCGGACTGCTCAACAGCATCATATGGTTCAGAAGTGACATCCAAAAGAGGTCCAGATTGATGATTTTTTTTCTGTGATGCTTGTAATTGGCTGCTGGTTCCACCAGTCTATTGTCTGATGCATTGAACATAGACAATTGCAAAAATCACCTGATCAGCACTGAGCACATGAACCCAGACCTTGAGAAATAGCCTTCCCACTTGTGGATTGCTTGGAAATAGGGAATGGTTTAATATTGCCCAAATCCTGACAAGTATTAAAATGGAGCTTGATTTTCCCATTGGATATCATGAGAAAATATTGCTATATTCCTTTTTTTTTTCATTAGCAGAACAAAATGAAACAGCAGATGGACTCAATCATCTAAACAGCCCCTTCTAATTCTATAGTTTGCAGGCAAGCTATAGTATGACTGGGCAAAATATGAGTTAAATTGGTGCAAGAGCTTTCCAGCTACAAACTTATGTTTAATCCTTCCATTGCTTAGCATTTGCACAGAATGAGATAAAATATGGTAGCATGTTACAGCATTATGAGGAACTATGTGTGCAATTTCTATAGACTTTTGGACTTTCATGCTTTGTAGAAGTCCTATTATAGAATGCTGCTTCAAGTAGTAAATTACCATATATTATCAAATAGGTGGGGATTACCAAATAATGATCGTCTTTATCACTGTACTACCATCTAGGGTCTTCTGGAATTTTGCAGTCTAGGCTGGAAGTCTTACCCTAGAGTTGTTATTGTAAGGTAGCAGACTGGATTTACACATTGCCTTAAACGACAGCTAGTCCTTGCCTATGGAGATTCTCAGTCATCCAGGTCATGGTTGTCCCAAAGGTGCTTTTCAAAAGGCAACTGGACTTTGTTTGTCAAACAAAGTTCAGTTCACATCTTTGGTACAGCTAGTCCTTCTTTAGCATCTGCAGTTGAGCCCAGCAAATTGGTCGTTACACAAAGTGTTGCTAAATGAAACCTCACAATGTTAGGATATTACTTCAGCTTTTCTTTATTTTACAGACCTGCAAAGTGACAAGTGTGGGCATTGATTATAAAGTTATAATCACTATCATACGTGCAAATGGTCCCTGTCTGAGGCAGTTGCTAAATGAGGACTACTTGTATTCCTAGCATAGATGGCAAAACAAATGTATTGGAGACCATGGGCATAATTTACAATTATTTAATTTACAAAATACTTTAATAATGTTGATTGTGTTATGAGAACCAAGCCACTGTAACCCATTAATCATGATTTATGTCTTGGTGTATTATCTGAATTTAGCCGATTGTGGTTTAATCACAAGCTATGGTTAAGCATAGCACAATGTGTTAAAATAGACATCATTTCAATGAGCAAATATTCCAGCTTCATTTATTCATTCCTATTAGAGGACCTATACTGTAAATTGACTTTCATGGCAATTTATCATTGAAAGATGGTATAATTATATATGTTCATCAAAGTACATCCACACTGGCCTCTTTTGAAATGAGCAGCAAACATTAATATATAGCATTTTACAAAGTAGATAATTAAAAGAAACTCTTAAAATACCAGTTTAAAGCAATTATTGAATTGCCTCTTTATTCTTCCTAGGGAGTGTATTCCATTAATGTGAGGCCATTGCTAGGAATAGATCATTTATAACAACCCCAGTCTACTGTCTCTTACTCAGAAAACAGCAGGGATCCTTCATTGGATTAAATCTGAGCAGGCTCATTTGGATGCACGTGGCCTTTCAGGTGACATGATCTGCAATGATTTAGGACTTCACAGGCAAAGTTAACATTTTAATTGGAACACAGAATCAAATAGGCAGCCAGTGCAACCATTACAGAATAGTTGCATCTGTTTCTCATAGCAGGTAGCACTCAGCAAACCTGAGCTGATTTCCCAAAAAAACCTAACAGGTCTTGGCTTGCTATTACTTGGATAGTTGATCACTAGAAGTATCCAAAGATAAAGACTAGAACTGGAAAAACTATTTTTTCTGTATTATTGTCCAGTTGCTAGTCCCTTTCCCCAAATGTTGTCATCTGATGGGGACTAAGAAGCATGCCTTTTCCATGGCAGCCCCTGCCTTATAGAACACCCTTCCCCCTGAAGTCTGGCAGGCTTCCACCCTCTTAGTCTTTAAAGATCTGACTTTTCCCCCCAGTGCAGGGAAAAGAAAAGATGAAGGCACATTAGAATTGATTGGCACTAGGGTTTTGGTTGTGTTTAATGTTTTATGTTTTAATTGGTTGAGTTTAATACTTTTTACAATAATTTTATATGCCTCTTAATTTTTGATGAGGAGCCAGCCAGAATTGGTTGAAAAATGAGCAGCCATACTTCAGTTTTTACTTTTCTTCAGACTATTTTGTCAACACATATTGTCTTGTTGGTGAATTTTTCAGCAATTGAAATGTCCATTCTCCCCCTTGTTATGATATCCTAACCTGATATAATCCAAACAACGGTCACTGATCTCTTCCTTTTGGTAGATTTGCAGCTGGTGAATCAGATGAAGATGCTCAAATGTCTCCAGTCCCTGCCAATACAAAGTGAGAATACTGTATTAAGAGCCTTTTGTTACTGATGGAGTTTAGTGAAATATAAGTGTGAGTTCAGACTAACTAACAGTGAGAATATGTGACTCCATTCATGTTCTGGAGTTTGGGTGTCATTTGGGACCTATCAAAATAGATAGGATTAGGCCTTCTGGTCACCTGCCCTGTCCCTGACTCATTAACTCTTCCTACCAGTTCATATTTGGGCAAGACTTTTTGCATCATGTCTGAGCAGATACTTGGTTAACACATTTTGGTTGTCTGCTTTTGCTGCGTGGGTTGCAGAGAATGTATCTGCCCAACTAGGTGGGTCACCCCTCTGGATGGATCTGGATCAAACTCTGATTGATCTCAAAGAGATGAGAGGGATCAGACACCGTTGTTGATATTTGGAGGGAAAACCACCAGCGAAGTCAAGAGATGTAAACTAGACTAGGAGCTTGGGAAAATTTCCAAGGAAAAAGGAATAAAGAACAACTCTTCTGTTCTTAGTAAGAAAAGTCACCAGGAAAAGCAGTCCCTAGGAACCGAATCGTATTTAAAGGAGTATTCACTATTACTTATGAGTTCATATGCTGTGGCCTAATTCTTTCTGCCCAGCAGAAGAGGCCATAAAAGGGATGATTTCATCTTAAATAGGGAAGTGAAATCACACTATGACCTACACAAGAAAACCATAGCAATGCATGTTGGAGGGGAGCAGAATGAGGGGATGACTATTATTTAATTCTTTTCTGGCAGGGTTTTTGTTTGTTTAAGAGGGTTTCTTTTAACCATACCTCTCCTTTCCTTTAGCCTTATAGCGGTAGGAGGACAGGTTTTCAAATGCAAAGAAGATCAGGCAGAGGGGATTTACTGCAGGGAGAAGGCCTGTCTGTTCTTTAAACAAACAAGCAGAGAAACAGCTGGGCTTGTTTGTTTTGCTAAGCTGGAAGAAAAATGCTCATCCTCCCTGGGGTGTGATGGGAGGTGCTTGAAAGGCCGGAGATTGCTGTGAAAAAAGAAGTGAAAGTTTTCATGGGTTTTCTTATTTTAGCCTGCTTTCCTATCATTTTGAGGCCTACCCAAACTGGAAAGTTGGAGTTATTCATTACACAGGGAAAGATGAGCACTTTTGAAGTTTTAAGAAGAGAACATGGAAACATTCTTATGAAATGGGAAGTGAAGGGACCTCTCCCAATAGTTATCAGAATGGGCCTGGCCAGCCACAACATTCTGAGAATGCAAACTGGTATGGTTGCTCCCTGCCATCCATCCAGAGAAAACTCTTATGCATTTTGTTTGTCTTGATTTTTTTTTTCTTCATTTTAAGTTGCTTCTAATACAAAGCACGGAGGTGTAGCATGCTCTTTCTTTGAAAAAGCAGAGAACAGATGCCAATAGGATCTAATTTATAAGGGACTATGTTGCCCTTTCTACCAGAAAGAGTTCATGTTGGGTTATGAACGGGTCTTGGGCATCGCCCCTACTAAACTTTTCTGTCAGGCTCCCAAAGGGCCACTGATGGTGGGTCAGCCAAGACACACATACACTGTGTGTTTGTGTGTGTATCTACACATGCATAACAAGTTGTGGAAGAAAATGCAAAGAGTGGCAGGATCAAGATAAGTTAGTGTATTCCTCTCTTCTGCCTTGATCAGCACATACTTGGAATATAGCATCCAGTTCTAGGTATGACATGTTAGGAAGGGTACTGATGATCTGGAGTATGTCAGAGAAGAACAAATAAAATAACAGGATTGGAAAGAAAAGTTATTGAGGAACAATTGGGAAACACGTGCCCGGAATCGTTTAGTACCAACCGTGCAATTTGTACAGGTGGCCATCAAGTTCCCTTATAAATAGCCTGCTATACTTTATTCTCCTCCAAAAAGTCAAAGTATAAATAAATCTCTTACTTGTTTGAGGAGATAGGTAGAGCCAGCTAGAGATGGGTAATTCTCTATTAGCTATGCTCAGTTTGTCCTCAGTTTGTGAGTAGTCCTTTTTTTCAACCATAGGTGTATTTCAATATCAATCTGCAAATTTCTCAGAAAATAATCTGCCTGAAATCTGTGTGGTTTTACAGTATGTGCATTTCCTATAAATATGAATAGCTGTAGCTACTTTTCCTGATGAGTGCATTTTCCCTTTTAAAATATTATGCCTCTGTTCCATAATATTCTCTTGTCTATGATTTTGTGTGTGTGTATGTATATTTGCTGAACTTGATCAATTTTCTGTATGTACCTGTATGAAGGCATGAAAAATGGAATGGTGTGGTTGTGCAAAATACTGTTTCCCCAGATACAGTCCTATATGCCCTTTTCATATAGACTTGAATCCAGACTAAGTATGGTATAAGGCTAATTACGAGGTGAGTGAGTGATGACATTACAGCATCTGTGTTACTTACAGTATAAAAGTTACAAGTGTGCTGACATCTTTCAGAAAACAACATGTCGATATAAGCTCCAGAAATAAGAGAGAATGACAGAGAGGGAAGAGAAATAGTGACAAATCTGACAATATGTGTTGCCTCAAAAGGATAGAGTGGTGGTGAAAGATTAAAGAAAAAGGTAGCACAATTCATGTTTTTCTCCTTGACAGCCAGCAGGCGTCACATTTGCTTAGCTTTGGCCCTGAACATTACTTGGACTTTTGTATTTTACATGAACTTTATACTTTAGTTGTTATAGATCACTTAAAGTAAGAAAGGTAAAAAGAGAGAGAGATGATTAAAGAAAGGTGATCCCTGCCTGGTTACTATTTTTACAAAAAAGATTCCATTATGTGCATGTTATGTTAGATAATAAGACAATTGGTAGTGCAAAAAATGTACAGTAGCTGAAAGTGAAATCTAATTTTCAGTCTTAATTATTCTCCTAAACTGACCCTAATGATACAGAAATCATCTTTTCTGCAGATAATCTGGAAGTATACATTTCCTCCCCCCCCCAGCACGTAAGCAACAAAACCAGAAACAGCAGTTTCATTTATTATATCCTCTTTACAAAATATATATTGTACAATAATGGGCAACCAGTTAAATAGCATATTTCAGACTAGCAGCAACCGAGTGCTTGCTTTCATAAAGAAGGAAAGTAATGTTAGAGGAAAGGCAGACATAAATTTTCGCACATCTCCAAGATGACAATTAGAAAATCAAAGCAACCTTCTGTTTAGTAATTCTGTCTTTGAAAGCAAGTCTTAGATCAGGGGTCTTCAAACTTGGCCCTTGTGGACTTCAACTCCCAGAATTCCTCAGCCAGGCACGCTGGCTGAGGAATTCTGGGAGTTGAAGTCCACAAGTCATAAAAGGGCCAAGTTTGAAGACCTCTGTTTTAGATGTATATTGGCCACCATGAAGGTTTTGTGAGGAAAGCCAGACAAGTATATAGCAAGGACAGGAAAGGCTTATAATCCTTTGAGAATAGTTTCTGCTTTCCAAGATATTAACCCTCTGTGTCTCAAAACCAGCTTTTGGGGGCTATTTGAATTCTGGCTCATCAGTGCACACTGACAAGCTATTGTAACCTTATGAAGGGAATTCCTATCAGTGTCCCATTTAAAAAAGGTTGTAATTTTGCTATTCTTCCTTTATTTCCTCACCTAGTTGCATATCTTCTGAGTCTTTGGGACTATCCCTTGCAACTACTTTCCTTGCTGCTCTCCAAATGCTGCTGCTCTCCAAATGCTTTAGAGCAGGGGTCTTCAAACTTGGCCCTTTTATGACTTGTGGACTTCAACTCCCAGAATTCCTCAGCCAGCATGCTTGGCTGAGGAATTCTGGGAGTTGAAGTCCACAAGTCATAAAAGGGCCAAGTTTGAAGATCCCTGCTCTAGACCTGAGTTCCAACAATGCTGCTGACCAGTGCACCAATTTATTCATGATGTCTCTAATTGTTCAGGATCAATGGAACTGTCAGATACAGCAGCTGCCACAAGCCATCCAGTCCGGGTGGTATTCATTTTTGCCATACACATACAGAAACACATCAGAAGAACCATGCCTCTGGACTCTGTGAGTCCTTATTAAGTTGGTCATGTGTGACGTGACCTGTACAGTCATCCATTTAGAATGAAAAGGGCCAGTCCTTTCATTGGTTACAGTGAAGTTTTCATACCAGATGTTATAAAGAGATAGCCAATTGTCAATTATTTAATTTAATGTATTTGTATTGACAGGGAGGGAGAAAATATTGTGTCAAGTGCCAGAGTAACCTTGTTAGCCTTGGATCCTCTGCCTTGAACCTGAAGGAGAAAAGCAATTTATTGTGCTAACTACATGACAATGAAATCCATAAACTCTGGTTGACTATCTTCTATTTTACTTCCTGAATATCATGCTTCTACAGCAGTGTCAGTACCTCTGACACAGGGTCAGGATGCCTCTAAACATGAAAGTGTCTCAGAGGCATTGTAACCAATAGTCCCTGAATTCTCACTTTTCTTGAATTACAGCTGCACCCTGGAACACACCCAGAAAAGACTGTGCATCCTTAAAATGCAGCCTATTTCCTTCCAAGCTCATGCTTTGAAGGCATGGAGAAAATAAAATGGGCCAAGACTTTATTCTCTGTAGAACCTAATCATATCTTTCTTACTGAGTGTGTCTCCATATGCAAATGCTGTATCTTCCCTGAGCCATTTAACAGACAAAAACATAAACAGTGGAGTCTTATTTCTCCGCCTGCAGATTCTTCACCAAATTGGTAATTACGGGAACAAACGAGGCTTTGAGACTTGAAGCTTCTTATTCATCAGGAGAAGGTAATGGTTTCCCGCCATCTGCTAGAATATCATCCTCAGTTCATTTCCTCTATTGCACCCTGTCATGGTAATTGCTGCATGTCTCTCTGTATTTATGGCAAATGCATCCAGTGTTAAACAAACACTCATAACATCTATTAAACTTTTTTTTAAGTTCCCATCTATACCAAAGAGATTTACAAGTGGGGGGAAGAACTTTCTGAGCTCTTGGTGAGAGTTCACACTATAACGATTGAGAGACCAGCTTCAAGTGACTAAAATTTTATTCATGAATTAAATAAGGAGACTTAGGAAACTCTTTCTCCATTTTTTCCCTTCTTTATATATTTGCAGAAGAGCATAGAAAGAGAACACAAATGCAAATAGGAAAAAAAATAGGAAATAGGAAATTAAAGATACAGATAAATAGGAGAAGTGGATTGAGAATTGAACAGAGGCAATGAAATGCTGTAGAAAGCCAACAAACTAAAATAACATAAAAGTAAAATATTCTGATATATCATTAAAGATAACTCTTTCAGTCCTCCAGCTTCAGATCTGTCTGTACAATCTGCAGAGGAGTACAACAGCACTGAACTACCTAACAAGGTGTTTAGGAAAGTTAGCATGCAGATATTATGTGTTTTCAATCATGTATTCAGATTATGTTAAGATTATCACTATCTGAGGTAGAAAGAATTCAAATAAAAGGTTTGTAAGGTGGGAAGATGTGAATCACGAATCCAAGTAGACTTCTCATCAACATCTAATGGACTCAGAGACTTGATTGTTATTGTCCTAGGCCAGCGGTTCTCAACCTATGGGTCGCGACCCCATTTGGGGTCGATCGACCATTTCACGGGGGTCGCCAAGCAAGGCTGTCCACCATTTTTTTCCCTTTTCCGGCGGGTGCCTTACCTCCCTTGAGCTGGGCCAGCTGGTGGTCAGCCTGCTCCGTCTCTGCCACTTGCCAGCTGCGCCTCGGCCGGCGCAGGGGGCGGAACCACACATGCGTGGCGCTCCCGGGCAGGGAAAGTCCTCGACTTACGACCGGTTGGGTAGTCCTCGACTTATGACTGGTTTAGTCCTCGACGTACGACCGGTTTAGTCCTCGACTTACGACCGGTTTAGTCCTCGACTTACGACCGGTTGGGGGTCGCGGCATTAAAAAGGTTGAGAACCACTGTCCTAGGCTTTATGCATATGTGGGAGGGGAAAGATTTTCAATGCTGTCAACTTTCCACTACAAAACTCAGTGTGGAAGCCAGTAATAAACTGGAAGTTGCTCCCGACTCCTGCTGCTTTTTTGCCCACTTGTGGTCGTTCTGTTTCTTTGTTTAGGTAAGAAAATAACTCAGAAACAACGGCCCAAAGAGACATGGTTTATCTAGTTGAGTATAACACTTTCATGTTTCGTGGTTCTTTTAGAAATGTAGGATTCTCTCTCCCCCACCCCCACATCCTTTCATTTGCATTACTCTGTTGAACACAAGCAACTTTGTTCCATATTGATTCTCCTGACAGTTCAGGTAACAGCTTTGTTACTTGAGCAATGTGATGCTTTTTCTCCCTTGCCCTGTGGAGACTGCACATTCATCATCAATATGAGATGCCAGAGAGAGATAAGATATCTTCTGAGGCTAATAGCAATTGAAGTTCTCTTGCCTATACTGACAAATGGCCACAGAGGTCCCCATTCAAGACCAAGTACGGCTGTGATGTTTTCACATCAGGGGCAGAGTTTCCTGATAGAAGAAAAGTTCTCATGTCCATATATATAAATCTTTCACAAAGTTCTGAAATATTGTTTCTCATCCAAAGGTGGCTTAGGTATCCACCCATATATCTGATTATCGACTTGTATAGTTTCATGAGGACCCAGTTTGTTTGGGGCAATATGCTGACTCTGTAAACTGCTTAGAGGGGGCTGTAAAGCACTGTGAAGCAGTATATACAGTAAGTCTAAGTACTATTGCTATTTCATGGAGCCATTTATCTCTCCTGAAATTCTAAGGGGATGTTAAAGCTATTTTCAGTCTGAGTCTGAATATTTTGCTACCTTTGGGAGGTACTCAACCAGAGGATTTTTCTTCTCTTTTTAAGAATAACAGTAAAAACCTTGGAATTGCTTTGTTTGACTATTTCAACCAAATGCCTGGTGCAGAATACTCCGCAAATGATGTTATTCTTAGGATTTAAAAAAAAATCAAATTTGCTCTTCTGCATGTATGTTTTCTTCTTTCAGCTAGTCCTGGAGTTTCGGTTGTAGATATCTTGTATAAAATTTGCTAATTATGTTGAGGGTGATCAGTCTATATTTGACAGGGTCGTCCTTTTTCCCTTTTTTTTTATAAGGACAATGTTCTTGAGCTCTCTCAGTCTTTGGGTATTTGGCCATAAGTGTCAATGCAGGTAAGAGTGGAGCCAGGATGGGGTCCCAAAAGCTCAAAATTATTTTTAATGATTTCTGGATGGATTAGTTCTAGATAACAAATAGAAAAAAAAAAACCTGGGAGTTAGAGTAACTTCAGGACTATTGTTTTTTCTCTCTCCCCTCACTAAATTGGATAGTGCCACTATGTAGTTCGGATGGTACTGACCTTACTTACAAATCTATTCTGATTTTTAAACAGATAAAATTTACTCTAGTTTTCTAAAAGCTGTATCCCTTAAGCCTTCCATCAAATGGCATCTGAAGTGTAAAGAGAACAGAGACCTGTCAATCAAAAGCAGGGAAATGAGAAATATACCATGCCATTAGTCTGCCTTTTCCTGCACTATATTTAGCAGATCCTTTTATAAGATATGGTGTTAAACTTGAAAGAATGGATGGTGAATTTGTTTTTGTCTCCTCCTTTCAATTCCCCTTTTCTCCCCCCCCCCCATTCTTCCAGCATAGCTTCCCTACACTGTTTGCACAAGAAATCATTAGAACTGGCTTTTCTACTTCTGTACCCATATGGAATCTTCAGTAAAGTTATACTCTTGGTAAAGGAATGTCCCAGGAGCTTCTTTTGCTACCTAACCCAATGGGATGCAATCAGTGAAAAAAAGAAATCACATTCTCTACAGCTTACAAATGGGCATAGAAGTAGAAAAGCCAGTTCTAATGATTTCACAGGCAAACAGCATAGGACAACTTTCCCTTCCTCTCCTCCAGTCCTCCCATTGTCCAATGTCCATCAATCACATGCACTCACATGCCATCTATCTGCTTGGGACTTTCCCTGCTGATGACCTGGGCTGTTGGGTCCATCTCAGGCTTCCAGTCGGCACACTTGCATTCCAAATTTCCCTCCCAGGCCTCCCTTACATTCCAATGCCTTCCCTCCCCCTTCCCGTTACTGTTGTCTGGTTGGGAGGAGGGCTGCATAGTGAGTCAACCATGATAGATTGATTGTTAGCCATCAATAAGCCTACCAGAACAATCAAGCAATATAGAGCTCATGTCTGTGTAAAAGTTTGAAAATGCATTCCCAATCCTCTTTAAATTCACAAATTTACTTCACCAAATGGCCCAGCCAATATGTGTCTGTAATCCAGTACTGTTAATTTGTACTGATCGCATAAACAGGTGCAGCCAACAGCAATTAATGTAGTATAAAATCTGGCAAAGACTCATGACTCATGACCTTCTACATTTATAGCTGACCAAAAATTGCTTATAGACTTTTTGCGTGAACCAGAAAAAAAGAATGTATGATTTATGGTTTTGAAGATTTGACAGACTATAGAAAAAAAGAGAGTTATGTTGTAATCATAGAATAAGAGGTAAATTTATAATTTGACTTATAACTGATGAGTTATATGAACTTATAATTGTACTGATGATGTCACATAGTTTGGTAATGAAATGTCTGCAAGAAAATCATCAAGCTTCAAGAGCACCAAAGACCTGCTGTAAAGAAGCTATTTCTTTGTAATCTTTTTTCTTTGCTACTTTCTTTTTCCTTTTTTTGCACTTTTTTACTTTTCATAGATTTTATCTTTTTAAAACATTTTTAATAAAATTATATCCAAAAATAACAAAGAGCTTAGTTGCAACCTTTAGAACCTTCTTTCATAGTTTTTATCTTTTTAAATAAAAATATATTTAAAACTAATAAAGAGCTTAGTTGTAACCTTTAGAACCTCCTCTCATAGTTTTTATCTTTTTTACCAATTTTAATAAAATTATATACAAAAATAATGAAGAGCTTATTTGCAACCTTTAGAACCTCCTCCTCAGATGTTGCCACTGAATTTTGGCATTACTAGATGTGATTGTTGAATAACTCTTCTATTCTTTCATCCTTCTTTCTTCTTCTTCTTCTTCCATCTTTTATATTCCTCATCTGTCACCATAACAGCTTCCTTGACTATCAGCGCACATTGTCAGCCCTGTAGGATAAATTAAGAAATTAATTTATCCTACAGGGATAAATTTCTGGATGGTGCAGTACCCCAACTGCACCAGACGGGATGGTTGAGAGAGGAAGGGAGGTAGGAGAGAGGGAGGAAGGAGGAGAGGTTGTAGGTCTGGGGGGAGGAAGGTGTGGTAAGTGAAAGAGGGGGGTGCAGGGGGGGGGGACACCGGACACTTCCGTGAATGTATTGAGTAGTGTTATTTTCTTGGTTGATACTGTGATTAAAGGCATCATATGTTATTGTTTTCAATTGAAAAATCAATAAAAACTTTATAAAAAAAAAATTAAGAAATTAATCTAAATGGGTTTAAAACTATTTTTATTAGAACAGCTAGTTTCTCAAATTTGCATGTTTTTTCCTCCCCCCATTGTGTAAATTAGGGAGGGCCTATCTAAGACATTTTCTCAAGTTTGTTTCTTGGACTGGGTTTAAGCTATATTTTTTTATCCTTGCTTGGGTAATGGATCTTCCTACTGTCCTTCAAATCTATCCCCCCTACACCTATCTCCTTCTCACTTGCCCATTGTTACTGCATTTCCCAGTCACGTATCTTCCAACTCATGCATAGTCTGTATCTTTTTGCCATCCGGTCAAAAAATTATTTTATGAAATCATTTCTTTAGCACCATCCCTAAATTTAAGAAAACAGGTTATTGATAGACCAATTTCTGGTATAACTTTGCATATCGTCTGATGTTACTTGGTGATACCGTGGATTTGCTGCCATTGGTTTGATTGACAATAGACTAGACTAGACTAGACTAGATTAGACTAGACTAGACTAGACTAGACTAGACTAGACTAGAATAGAATAGAATAGAATAGAATAGAATAGAATAGAATAGAAAATAGAATAGAATAGAATAGAAGTTGGAAGGGACCTTAGAGGTCTTCTAGTCCAGCCCCCTGCTCATTTCTGACAAGCGGCTGTCTAGTCTCTTCTTAAAAACCTCGAGTAGCATTTGCTAAGGTGAGGCTTATAGATTTAGAAAGTATTTGAAAAGAATTGGAGAAAATCAAATATCAAACTACCCATAGCTTCTAGTTTTAATGGCTGTTTGCTGCCTCCTGAATTGCAGCTTTGTACATTAACTATATAATGGAATGTGTGGGTGACCCTGGAGAATGAGAGAAAGAGATGCTGCATAGGAAACAATTGGAAAAGAGGGGCAGGAGTGCCTAGTGCCTTAATGCAGAGATCCGCAAGCACCTGGTCTGCAGCATGCCAGAAACTACGCCACTCAAATGAGTGAAGCCCCATCTGTGCATATGTGGGATGCAGGCTGCATGGTGAAACCAATCATCCCGGTCTGTGGAAAAACCTCTCTCTACAGAACCAGTCCCTGGTGCCCAAAAGGTTGGGAGCCTCTGCCTAAATGACCAGAGAAACAATCTTAAGAAGGAGCCACCCTAATGGATAAAACATTTAAAAGTGGCAGCAGGAAGTTTTACTTTAAGACTTGCAAGATTATGTTAATGTAGCCTTACAGTAAAGTAGAATTAGTTCATCTAGCTATGTCTCCTGTTTGGTTTGTCTGGGAGGGCTGACAAATATCACCTGCTAGGAAGCAGCAATGGAAAAATAAAGATATTCTCTACTGATGCATTATGAGATTCCTAAATGTATCTGTTTGAACAACATGTGATGCAGAAGATAGACTTGGTAAGCTGTTTGGCCTCATCCCATCTCAGAACTTTTCTATATTGTTCCATAATGAATATTGGCAAGAGAATATTGTTTTGTGAATATTTAATTTGTTTTTTATTGAATATTAAAATGAAGCATCAGCTTCAGGAATTTAGGCAAAGGCAAATTAAGAACAGTTGGGGAGAATATTAGCACCTATTCAACACATACCTTGAAAAAAATGTTTGTTATTATTCGCTGTACTTCGCCTTCTTGACTTACCACTTGTACATCCAATTTATTACCTGTAGGCAAAGCATATGCTCCAGAATTCTATTATGACACCTACAATCCATTGTGGCAGAACAGAGCCCGTGTGTATGCCTACAGCCTGGAATGGACCCAGATGAATCCTGATGCTGTGGACCGCATCCTCACCTACCACCTGGGGATCCGGCAGGTGAGAACTTCAGGTGCTTTTTCAAAGGACCCATTTTCTCACTAAGCAATATTGCTCTGCTTCTGTCACTTGTTTTTCATGGAGACTTTCAGTCTGGATGGCTATTAGACAGAGGTATTTTT
This sequence comes from Protobothrops mucrosquamatus, assembly GCF_001527695.2. NCBI lineage: Eukaryota > Metazoa > Chordata > Lepidosauria > Squamata > Viperidae > Protobothrops > Protobothrops mucrosquamatus. Next base: position 674,738 of record NW_015387316.1, read on the forward strand.
GCTATGGCATAGAAGAGATGGCTCACTCATCTGTAAAATCAATTTGCACTTGCTAGGATGCAGAACAGAGGTGGTGGGGGGGACAAAATATATTTCCCTTGTTCAGCCAGGATGGAGATGAAACAGGCAAGGTACAAATATAATACCAACTACCCACAAAGCCTGCCATTGACAAACTTTCAGCTGAAGTCTGTTGGGGAAAAAAAACCTTCTCTTTGGGGGCCAGTATACTTTCAATGTCTTGATGGTGCAGGGGTAGGTAGGATCCCAAGAGATCTTAAGACTTACGTGGAAGGATGCCCAAGTGAAGATTTTGTATTAGAAATTGTTTGGCCTCAATAAACAAATTTCATTGCTATTCCTGCATTGGATATCTTCCTATTGTTTGGTTAAGAATGGAGGATATTAAGTTATATCTCTTTGTATGGTTGCTAAATCAATAATTAGTTTCTAGTCAAGGCAGGCAGAAATTGGAGGCAACCTTGTATTTTTAAAATGTCAGTGTTAAGCATAATATTTATTTACAAGAAAATATTTGGATCCTATGTAAGGACACAGGCATTCTTACCTCAGTGCTTTTGAAATGTGCTCTTTTATATAAGAAAGACAAAAAAAATATCTGGGCACCAAAGCCAATAGAAGGTATTATACATATTTTACAATGACCATACCAATCATGGCAGTCCAAACTTTTGCCTGCTTTTACTCCCAGTTAAATAGGGGCATAATACATTTAAATTACCTCTTACAGTAGCATCCACATGAGTTCAGCAATGGAGATATGTGTTGGCTCTCTTTTTCTTGTTCTAGCTTCCAGAGTCAATGAGGAAGTAAGTTTGCACAGAAACAAATAAATTCATCCTAGGTCAGTGATGGCGAACCTTTTAGAGACCGAATGCCCAAAAACTGGCCCTGCCCCCACTCCACTCCACCCCTTGCCCTGCCCCCACCCCACCTGCCCGCAGGGCCACTCATCACCTCCAGGGCCTGCCGCAGATCACCCAGGCAGCCCAGCAGTGCCATGGTGGCCATGCCCTCTGCCCATGCCCCGCAGCATCAACTGCATGATGGGGCATGAGGGCAGAGTCTTGTCTACGTGCCTGACTGCCATGTCCTTGGCTGCACTGCTCCACGTGGGCTACGCTCGGTGGCGACTTTCCTCCAGGGGGCTGCTGGTGAGGAGGGGGTCGCAGGGAGAGGCAAGGCTGGGGCAATGGGACGTGTGCCCACAGAGAGGGCTCCGAGTGCCACCTCTGGCACCCGTGCCATAGGTTCACCACCACTGTCCTAGGTTTTGCCAAAAGCCATCATTCATGCTTTGTTTGACAGTCTGCTTGAAAAAAAGCTAAATCTCGCACAAAGTTGTGTGTATGATGCAACATTTATTTGGCAATGGTACTGCAATCTTTAAAATTTTAGTATGTACCTGACTAATTGGAAGCTGGATAAGTATAGGGAAGCAGGCTACTGTAAAAGTACTCGACTAATTTACTCAATGTTCATCTTAGCTTAGTCTAGTATAGTGCTTCCCCATCTAATGCTCTCCAGTTTGTTAAGACTACAAATTCAGGAATCCTTACCAACATCTCTAAAGAAAATCTGATAACTGCAATCCATATGCATATAAAAACAACCATATTGAGGAAAAATACAGTATACTAAAACAGCTTAGAACACCAAGCAAAGCACTCAAGTTTCTTTATAGCCTAACTTCTTTTAGCAAGTAGCCATTTTCCCTACACATATCCCACTTTCAGGTAGTCCATATAAAGTCCTTTTTATCTCCTAATATATCAGGTCTTAGGATATGAAGTATATGACTGGCTTTCCTAATTGCAGTATGATATAGTGTGGTTTTTTGGGCCTCAGCTTAGCATGATTTGCAAACACAGTCATTCATTCTAGTTTCCGAATAACTGTTTAGAAGCCACCATATTATGGGAACTCAGCCAATTGTTGCTTATTCATAAACAACAATGAAGCAAATCATGATTGAATGTGATATGCAAATCAAATTAACCAGGGTTTTGATGGTTCCAGGGTGTCCTCATAATGTGTGCTGTAAAGGCCAATTGTAGGGAAGTAAGGATAGAAGGCTCCATGTTTTTGAGCTTTCAAAATGCATCTGATTGTCTGCTATGTGACCCAGAAAAGGTAAAGGTTTCCCTTTTGTAGTTGTGCCAATTTTAGGGGGCAGTGCTCATCTCCGTTTCTTAGCTGAGGTAGCTAGCGTTGTCCAAAGACATTTCCATGGTCATGTGGCCAGCATGACTATACACCGAGACACATGGAACCCTGTTACTTTCCCATCAAAGTGGTACCTAGTGATCTACTCGCATTTGTATGCTTTCAAACTGCTAGGTAGGCAAGAGGTATGACCCAGAAGGCTGGACTAAATCATCCTTTGCCTCATCCATAAGGCTTTGTGTTTCTTTAGTCAGCCTACAACTAAATAAACAAAAGGCAAAGTGAATGTATAAAATGCAGCTTTGGAATAAGAGTGTATGGATTGTTAAGCAGAAATTCAAGAGGGGCTGTTCTGTTGTTATTAACTGGGTCATAAAGTTTACATTTGGCTGCCTTTTGCATCTCTGTATCTGCCAGAGCCAGTGTACATGGTAAATGAATCATTCCATATCTAAGGAGCTACATGAGTACTTTGGTTTCTTTCTTTTTTTTCATTAATCATAAAGACTTCACAAGTGGTACCTGTGAGTTCCTTTTTCTATTATGGTAGGACATGCTAAATGTTAACTGAAGCATGTGTTTGAAAACTAGGCCCCTGGGCAAAGCTTACAAGGCATTATCAAACAGCACTCATTGAAGATAAGCAGCTTTTGGATGAATTGACATATCCATGATGGGAAGTTGACTTACCTTGACTCTTAAAGCAAGCTCAGATCTCAAAGAGCGCAGCAGGATTTGGGTTCCTTGGTATCTGGTATGAAATTGCAGGAATTTTGCAGCATTCAATGTGTGCTTCTTGCTGCTAATGATATATATCTCTTAATGAAGCTGGTTGAAAAGAAGAAGCAAATTTGTTTGGTCTTTTAATCAATCCACATTGCAAAAAAATGGACTTAGCTGTGTGTTCTTGTCAGAAATAGCATTTTCTAGAATAGGCAGCTTCAGGGCAGAATCGCCACTGTGAATCTGTGAGATTCACTGAAGCTGGTGATGTGCCCTAAGCATCAAATGATATTGATGGATCATTTATCCAGATTGCCTTTGGTTAACCTTATTCAGTGCCATAACAAGTGGGATTTTCAGTGAGAGGTTTTGGGCTGGTTAATTAATTAAATTGAAATGCAGTAATTAGATGAGAATACTCTCTGAAGGAATGTAAAACTTCTATTTAAACTGAAATTCCATCATCCCTGAGAGAAATGAGGTCCATAGCAACTCTCAGATTTCCAGTTCCAGTTATGGAGAAAGTGATCTGGCCTTATAAGGTGGCAATCCAAACTGGAAGCTTTCCCCATTCTTTCCCCAGACTTCCATGATGTTGTGTTCCAGATGTGAAACTCAGATGTCAGGAAGGCAGGAAAAGCAATGTGGCAAGTATTTACCAGCTAAAGCTGTTTGTTCTGCATCTAAATATTAGTGGGGAAGAAATTGGAAGAATAAATACATTCTGGTATAAAGTAGAAGAGAATATTTGTAGCTCAGGTTGAACTGTAAGATCATTGGTACTCCCTGAGCTTGGTTGTTTTCTTGCAGATGTTTTGTTACTCAACTCGATAACAATGATGATGTTACCTAGTTGGGTAATAATAAGACTGTAGAAAAACAACCAAGCTTAAAGAACACCAAGGACTCCGCATTCTGGTATGCTGGACAGTACAAAAGTTGGTTTCTCTCTTATTGGACTGTCATAAGACCGGAAAAGCTTTCATTCTTGAGAATGCTCAACCTCAGACTTTCGATCAGCCACAACCAAGTTTGCTTTGCTCATTCTTGGCAGAGAAATCTAGCATTAAAAGTGGTTTAGCAGTTGAGAATCAAGAATGTTCTCTTCTGGAGTCCCCTTTCAGAGAGTTAATCCATGTGTTGGGCAGAATGGAATTAAGATATTTGCTTCCCAGAATTGTTTATTATCACATCTTTACTAATTTCCATCTGTAGTCACATCTTCATCAAATGTCGTCAGCAGTTAATTAAATTTCCATTGATGAGGCCATTAAAATATGCAACCTTCATTTCAAGGTCTAAAATGTGTCAGCAAGTCAAATTGAGTGTGGGCCAAACAGAATTTGTCTGTGTCATCTAGTCATGATTCAACGTGATTAGATAACTTGCTTATGATATTGCAAAGGCCAGAATTAATTGTGATCTGTTTTCAGCTCAAAATAGCAGGTAGCAGGTTTAAAATCTCTGTTCAAAAGCTTGTAGGACCCTTACCAATCCCTATTATTACATTAGTAAATAGCCATTTAAAAAAAACATTTTGCTATAGGTTAAAATCTCTGTTCAAAAGCTTGTAGGACCCTTATCAATCCCTATTATTACATTAGTAAATAGCCATTTAAAAAAAACATTTTGCTATAGGACCTGCTGGGAGTGTACTACTACCTAATCCAGAATGGAATAAATGCTAGTCAGAAGAAAGTTGAGCCAGTATTTGTCCTCTCCAAAAAAAGGGACACCGTTTACTTTCTAAAATATATAAGGTGATGAAGTATTCACTCTCTTCTGTCTTTTTCTTTTAATTTTTCAAAAGCCTACTTTACAGTAGCATCAGACTCTTTGAAGAATAGAGACTCCCTCCCTCCCTCCTCCCCAGGTTTCTGGGATAACTGTTGTGACATTGCACAGTCAAGCGGCGGTTCCAAAAAGTGGCAGAAAATCAGACTCTTCTTTGGTACCTGCCAGGTCTTTAAGTCAAGTCTCCGCAGCGGCAACCTAGGGAGCTGCACAACAAACTGGAGAGAGAGTGATCATTTTCTGCCACTTCACAATGCAACTCTTCTTGATTTCAAAGATGGCTTTATTGCTGTAGTATCTTCTAGAGTCAATGTGTTAATTAGATGCTTTTTCCTGTTAACACCTGCTGAGCATTTGCTGAAAGATAGTTTGCCCTGTGATGTGTTCAAGATGTCTCTAATTGCATACACACTTACAAAAACAGCTTTTCCCCCCTTCTACCTTCTCCACTGATGGAAACCAGAAAAATAAGAGTATGTATGCTAAATGATAACAGCTTGATCTGTTTATAGGAAAGGATTCCTCATGCTCCTTGACTGCAAGCATCTCCAAAGTCTTGCACATAACATTAAGCTTGAGAGATTTCCCCAGTTTGCAGTGATCATCTATTAATGATTACACACTCCATGTACAAACAGTTATGTTTGCTTTGTATGCTTTTCCTCTGGGGAAAGAAGATCTAGAACTGTATTGCCAGATATATTTCATTGGGATAGAGTCCCATGGAATGTAATGGAACAATATGGATGCATAAAATAGCACAGCTTTAGGGATTTTTGCAAGATTCTCCGCAATTTTACTTTCTTCTCTATTTGGAGATACAGGTTGCTCTAAGTCCTACCATGGCGCTAATGCATTAGGAAATTTGTATTCTCCAAAAATAGAGCCCTGCAACTCCCAAGCAGTCTGTATGAGGCAAAACAGAATGTGCGGCAAAATCAAGGCCATGAACAAGACCATTTTTATGTGCAGAAAAATGCAATGAGTGAATTTCAATTTTCAATTTCTAATTTAACTGAATGAATTGAATTTGATGAACGTGGATTTGCGTTTCTAATACAGATGAAAATAGAATCTCAATGAAATGCTAATGGGTTTGCGATTAGACGTAGAATATGTAGGACTGTCCTGTCTTTCATGGTATTTTACAATAATTTATTCAGCAATTTGCAGCCTATTCAGATTCCTTACTTTAATTTAAACTCCAAAAGAATATTTTTTTAAAAAAATTGTGAAATATAATAGCTGTCTCTTTCACTTTTAATATCTTAAGCTTCAAAACATTACCAATAAAAGCTTAAATTCTCAAGGAATAATGTAGAAAACAAGCTTCTTATAAGAAAAAGAAACTTTTCAAATACTGAGTATGAGTTTGTAATGACAATATGGCTATCTGTGTTGATACTATGAAAGCACCTTATCATTGGTTTCTTTCTGGATTTTTCTTTACTTTATTAAAACAGAAAAAGTAAGACTAGGAAGGTGACTTGGAGATCATCTAGTGTACTGTTTCTCAACCTTAGCATCTTTAAGACACATGGACTTTAACTCCCAAAAATTCTCCAGCCAACATGCTGGATGGGGAATTCTGAGAGTTGTAGTCCACGTCTTGAAGTTGTACCAACCAGTGCTGATCATTTGTTGGTCTTTCAAGATCAGTTAAGGTCAACTCTGTGCTGTCATCCATTGCTAATGGCACAGCATTAGGATTAGAGAACCCTATGCAACATTCAGCTGCGTTGTTTTATTCAACCATTACAGACATAACTATAAGTTGAGAGTTTGATTTCCAGTTCATTTGTCAATCACCAAGACAAATCATTTTAAAATACCTTTCTCTTTGCTTTTTCCTAAATCCTGTTGGTTATAGTAGTACCTTAAAGGTTGAAGAAGAATTTGGGTCTCAACTGAATTTGTTTTCTGCATTTTGGAATCATGGTGTTCTAAAGTCCCCTTTTCTTCCATTTCACTTATTATGGACAAAACCTTCAGGAACATTAACTTATTTATTCACATTTTTTCCACTTGTTCTCTCTCTTTTAGTTGGTTATGTTTAAAAGTAAAATCTCTCTTGAGATAAATTTAAGCTCTGGTGTTGTCCATATAGTTTTCTTAATAACAGTATGGAATAGTTTGCCATTACTTTAAAGTTTTTTTTTTACTTTCTAATCTAGTTTATGGCTCTGAAATTTCCCAGGAGTCTCCATCTAAGTACACATTGGTTCAGACCCTAATTAGTGTTGTGGTTTTTTTAAATCAGTTATAGTCAGATAGATACTGCTACCTAATGGGACTGTCTATCTTTGCTCATATGTATCTGCTTAAAAATTTATT